>NW_023493843.1:0-113066 GCF_013265735.2 Oncorhynchus mykiss | reverse complement strand
AAATTGCGCGATTCTTGCAATTCTCTTTCAGCCTCTCATCAACTAGCTGTTTTTGCAGAATATTAAAAATACGATAGTTATTCACTACTCATATTAACTAGGTGTCATTTACGTTACCTTAAGTCATTTATTTTTCAACTGGATTTTACAAAGGTGCATGACATGCAGGCGCTAAAAAATTGTCAGGAGGGGGTTTCAAACCATGCCTATAGGGGAGTCTGCGACCTGAATGACTTAATGGTTATTTTCAATGCAATCAAGTTTTTCTTTTTCTTTTAGGGTTTAACAAGGTTTCTCACCTGTTACCTGTGGCTTGACTTTAGATGTGGCCAGTTCGATTACCCTGCAGCCTAAGAGTGTCTTCAGAATATGGCCAATTTGACATGAATTTAAAAATGCCTCAGATAGGACCAAAAAAGTGTCTGGAGCTTCCCGTCAGGGTAAGAGTGACAACAGGTTTCCACATGTCAAAATGGGGGAAATCTTAGCAAATGGCTTCATGGTTATTCATGAGAATCGTGTTGTTGTATTGTTGAGTGTATCATGGGATCTCACCTGAAATCTGTGGCTTGACTACAAACCTGTAACCTATGCTACTGTGGCCTATAGAGCTAGAAGGCTGGATAACCAGGTGTGTAAAGGTGTGAAGTGGGACAGATGGCCTGCAGTCCTATCCCAAATGGACAACTAATCCCTATGTACTTGCGGAGATCTGAGAGGATGCGATTGGTATAAGAAACACGACTAAACTTCAACCTCCGGAGGGGTCAAAAAAATGCATTTTCGTTGTCGGCAGGATTTGAACCTGCGCAGGAAGATTCTAATGGATTTCTAGTCCATCGCCTTAACCACTCGGCCACGACAACGTTGACAGAAGACAACAGGCTTGTTAGGAGTGAATGGGCCAACAGGCATAGCCTACAGAAAGTGAAATTTAACAACTGAAAGATAATGCAGTAACTCATTATAATGCAATAACACAAAATGTTCCCCTCATTCATTTGTTATTAAGTCCAGCTGTTTTCTTATTTAACCTTGATCTTTGCTCAGCTCCAGAAGGTCTGCATTTGAGAGTGTTTATTATGAATTGTTATTTCACTGTGTGAAGTTGTTATTTCATCATTCTTATTATTACTGCTGAGCAGCATGACTCCTGAGAGGCACTAAAAAACTGTCAGAAGTGGGATTTGAACCCACGCCTCCATGGGAGACTGCGACCTGAACGCAGCGCCTTAGACCGCTCGGCCATCCTGACTACAGCACAGTAACTGGGTATCGGGTTAAAGTGTATGCGGTAAAAGTAGAAATATGAACAACGCTCTAAAATCACCACAGAGACCAGAACAACTATGCACGATACTGACTTGCACTTTCAATAGTCATTTGTTTTTATAAATTAAAAAGTCCAGTCATTGATTTAACCTCAATATGGCCTTCAATGGGAAAGAGTAGTAAATCGTCATTGAATGAGCGCTAAACTGGCATCAGAATATGGCCATTCTGATATAAATGATAAAATTCCTCAGATAAGACTGAAAAAGTGTCTGGAAATATCAGCAACCATCAGGGTAAGAGTGACAACAGGTCCACATGGGGGAAATCCTTACAAATGGCTTAATGAGTAATTTCAACGCAATCGTGTTATTATTTATTTTTAGGGTTTAACAAGGCAGCTCACCTGTGACTTGACATTAGATGCGGCGACTTTGATTACCCTGCAGACGATATTTTTGTTCTTCCCGCCAATACAATCCACTAACAACGACCGACGAGTTCTGCGTTCCGAGATTATTTTTGTTATTTGCCTGTTTGGGGCCCGCCTGTGAAATTGCGCGATTCTTGCAATTCTCTTTCAGCTTCTCATCAACTAGCTGTTTTTGCAGAATATTAAAAATACAATAGTTATTCACTACTCATATTAACTAGGTGTCATTTACGTTACCTTAAGTCATTTATTTTTCAACTGGATTTTACAAAGGTGCATGACATGCAGGCGCTAAAAAGTTGTCAGGAGGGGGTTTCAAACCATGCCTATAGGGGAGTCTTCGACCTGAATGACTTAATGGTTATTTTCAATGCAATCAAGTTTTTTCTTTTTCTTTTAGGGTTTAACAAGGTTTCTCACCTGTTACCTGTGGCTTGACTTTAGATGTGACCAGTTCGATTACCCTGCAGACTATAAGAGTGTCTTCAGAATATGGCCAATTTGACATGAATTTAAAAATGCCTCAGATAGGACCAAAAAAGTGTCTGGAGCTTCCCGTCAGGGTAAGAGTGACAACAGGTTTCCACATGTCAAAATGGGGGAAATCTTAGCAAATGGCTTCATGGTTATTCATGAGAATCGTGTTGTTGTATTGTTGAGTGTATCATGGGATCTCACCTGAAATCTGTGGCTTGACTACAAACCTGTAACCTATGCTACTGTGGCCTATAGAGCTAGAAGGCTGGATAACCAGGTGTGTAAAGGTGTGAAGTGGGACAGATGGCCTGCAGTCCTATCCCAAATGGACAACTAATCCCTATGTACTTGCGGAGATCTGAGAGGATGCGATTGGTATAAGAAACACGACTAAACTTCAACCTCCGGAGGGGTCAAAAAAATGCATTTTCGTTGTCGGCAGGATTTGAACCTGCGCAGGAAGATCCTAATGGATTTCTAGTCCATCGCCTTAACCAGTCGGCCACGACAACGTTGACAGAAGAAAACAAGCTTGTTAGGAGTGAATGGGCCAACAGGCATAGCCTACAGAAAGTGAAATTTAACAACTGAAAGATAATGCAGTAACTCATTATAATGCAATAACACAAAATGTTCCCCTCATTCATTTGTTATTAAGTCCAGCTGTTTTCTTATTTAACCTTGATCTTTGCTCAGCTCCAGAAGGTCTGCATTTGAGAGTGTTTATTATGAATTGTTATTTCACTGTGTGAAGTTGTTATTTCATCATTCTTATTATTACTGCTGAGCAGCATGCGGCACTAAAAAACTGTCAGAAGTGGGATTTGAACCCACGCCTCCATGGGAGACTGCGACCTGAACGCAGCGCCTTAGACCGCTCAGCCATCCTGACTACAGCACAGTAACTGGGTATCGGGTTAAAGTGTATGCGGTAAAAGTAGAAATATGAACAACGCTCTAAAATCACCACAGAGACCAGAACAACTATGCACGATACTGACTTGCACTTTCAATAGTCATTTGTTTTTATAAATTAAAAAGTCCAGTCATTGATTTAACCTCAATATGGCCTTCAATGGGAAAGAGTAGTAAATCGTCATTGAATGAGCGCTAAACTGGCATCAGAATATGGCCATTCTGATATAAATGATAAAATTCCTCAGATAAGACTGAAAAAGTGTCTGGAAATATCAGCAACCATCAGGGTAAGAGTGACAACAGGTCCACATGGGGGAAATCCTTACAAATGGCTTAATGAGTCATTTCAACGCAATCGTGTTATTATTTATTTTCAGGGTTTAACAAGGCAGCTCACCTGTGATTTGACATTAGATGCGGCGACTTTGATTACCCTGCAGACGATATTTTTGTTCTTCCCGCCAATACAATCCACTGACAACGACCGACGAGTTCTGCGTTCCTAGATTATTTTTGTTATTTGCCTGTTTGGGGCCCGCCTGTGAAATTGCGCGATTCTTGCAATTCTCTTTCAGCCTCTCATCAACTAGCTGTTTTTGCAGAATATTACAAATACGATAGTTATTCACTACTCATATTAACTAGGTGTCATTTACGTTACCTTAAGTCATTTATTTTTCAACTGGATTTTACAAAGGTGCATGACATGCAGGCGCTAAAAAGTTGTCAGCTGGGGGTTTCAAACCATGCCTATAGGGGAGTCTGCGACCTGAATGACTTAATGGTTATTTTCAATGCAATTGAGTTTTTCCTTTTTCTTTTAGGGTTTAACAAGGTTTCTCACCTGTTACCTGTGGCTTGACTTTAGATGTGGCCAGTTCGATTACCCTGCAGACTATAAGAGTGTCTTCAGAATATGGCCAATTTGACATGAATTTAAAAATGCCTCAGATAGGACCAAAAAAGTGTCTGGAGCTTCCCGTCAGGGTAAGAGTGACAACAGGTTTCCACATGTCAAAATGGGGGAAATCTTAGCAAATGGCTTCATGGTTATTCATGAGAATCGTGTTGTTGTATTGTTGAGTGTATCATGGGATCTCACCTGAAATCTGTGGCTTGACTACAAACCTGTAACCTATGCTACTGTGGCCTATAGAGCTAGAAGGCTGGATAACCAGGTGTGTAAAGGTGTGAAGTGGGACAGATGGCCTGCAGTCCTATCCCAAATGGACAACTAATCCCTATGTACTTGCGGAGATCTGAGAGGATGCGATTGGTATAAGAAACACGACTAAACTTCAACCTCCGGAGGGGTCAAAAAAATGCATTTTCGTTGTCGGCAGGATTTGAAACTGCGCAGGAAGATCCTAATGGATTTCTAGTCCATCGCCTTAACCACTCGGCCACGACAACGTTGACAGAAGAAAACAAGCTTGTTAGGAGTGAATGGGCCAACAGGCATAGCCTACAGAAAGTGAAATTTAACAACTGAAAGATAATGCAGTAACTCATTATAATGCAATAACACAAAATGTTCCCCTCATTCATTTGTTATTAAGTCCAGCTGTTTTCTTATTTAACCTTGATCTTTGCTCAGCTCCAGAAGGTCTGCATTTGAGAGTGTTTATTATGAATTGTTATTTCACTGTGTGAAGTTGTTATTTCATCATTCTTATTATTACTGCTGAGCAGCATGACTCCTGAGAGGCACTAAAATACTGTCAGAAGTGGGATTTGAACCCACGCCTCCATGGGAGACTGCGACCTGAACGCAGCGCCTTAGACCGCTCGGCCATCCTGACTACAGCACAGTAACTGGGTATCGGGTTAAAGTGTATGCGGTAAAAGTAGAAATATGAACAACGCTCTAAAATCACCACAGAGACCAGAACAACTATGCACGATACTGACTTGCACTTTCAATAGTCATTTGTTTTTATAAATTAAAAAGTCCAGTCATTGATTTAACGTCAATATGGCCTTCAATGGGAAAGAGTAGTAAATCGTCATTGAATGAGCGCTAAACTGGCATCAGAATATGGCCATTCTGATATAAATGATAAAATTCCTCAGATAAGACTGAAAAAGTGTCTGGAAATATCAGCAACCATCAGGGTAAGAGTGACAACAGGTCCACATGGGGGAAATCCTTACAAATGGCTTAATGAGTCATTTCAACGCAATCGTGTTATTATTTATTTTCAGGGTTTAACAAGGCAGCTCACCTGTGATTTGACATTAGATGCGGCGACTTTGATTACCCTGCAGACGATATTTTTGTTCTTCCCGCCAATACAATCCACTGACAACGACCGACGAGTTCTGCGTTCCGAGATAATTTTTGTTATTTGCCTGTTTGGGGCCCGCCTGTGAAATTGCGCGATTCTTGCAATTCTCTTTCAGCCTCTCATCAACTAGCTGTTTTTGCAGAATATTAAAAATACGATAGCTATTCACTACTCATATTAACTAGGTGTCATTTACTTTACCTTAAGTCATTTATTTTTCAACTGGATTTTACAAAGGTGCATGACATGCAGGCGCTAAAAAGTTGTCAGGAGGGGGTTTCAAACCATGCCTATAGGGGAGTCTGCGACCTGAATGACTTAATGGTTATATCCAATGCAATCAAGTTTTTTCTTTTTCTTTTAGGGTTTAACAAGGTTTCTCACCTGTTACCTGTGGCTTGACTTTAGATGTGGCCAGTTCGATTACCCTGCAGACTATAAGAGTGTCTTCAGAATATGGCCAATTTGACATGAATTTAAAAATGCCTCAGATAGGACCAAAAAAGTGTCTGGAGCTTCCCGTCAGGGTAAGAGTGACAACAGGTTTCCACATGTCAAAATGGGGGAAATTTTAGCAAATGGCTTAATGGTTATTCATGAGAATCGTGTTGTTGTATTGTTGAGTGTATCATGGGATCTCACCTGAAATCTGTGGCTTGACTACAAACCTGTAACCTATGCTACTGTGGCCTATAGAGCTAGAAGGCTGGATAACCAGGTGTGTAAAGGTGTGAAGTGGGATAGATGGCCTGCAGTTCTATCCCAAATGGACAACTAATCCCTATGTACTTGCGGAGATCTGAGAGGATGCGATTGGTATAAGAAACACGACTAAACTTCAACCTCCGGAGGGGTCAAAAAAATGCATTTTCATTGTCGGCAGGATTTGAACCTACGCAGGAAGATTCTAATGGATTCTAGTCCATCGCCTTAACCACTCGGCCACTACAACGTTGACAGAAGAAAACAGGCTTGTTAGGAGTGAATGGGCCAACAGGCATAGCCTACAGAAAGTGAAATTTAACAACTGAAAGATAATGCAGTAACTCATTATAATGCAATAACACAAAATGTTCCCCTCATTCATTTGTTATTAAGTCCAGCTGTTTTCTTATTTAACCTTGATCTTTGCTCAGCTCCAGAAGGTCTGCATTTGAGAGTGTTTATTATGAATTGTTATTTCACTGTGTGAAGTTGTTATTTCATCATTCTTATTATTACTGCTGAGCAGCATGACTCCTGAGAGGCACTAAAAAACTGTCAGAAGTGGGATTTGAACCCACGCCTCCATGGGAGACTGCGACCTGAACACAGCGCCTTAGACCGCTCGGCCATCCTGACTACAGCACAGTAACTGGGTATCCGGTTAAAGTGTATGCGGTAAAAGTAGAAATATGAACAACGCTCTAAAATCACCACAGAGACCAGAACAACTATGCACGATACTGACTTGTACTTTCAATAGTCATTTGTTTTTATAAATTAAAAAGTCCAGTCATTGATTTAACCTCAATATGGCCTTCAATGGGAAAGAGTAGTAAATCGCCATTGAATGAGCGCTAAAACTGGCATCAGAATATGGCCATTCTGATATAAATGATAAAATTCCTCAGATAAGACTGAAAAAGTGTCTGGAAATATCAGCAACCATCAGGGTAAGAGTGACAACAGGTCCACATGGGGGAAATCCTTACAAATGGCTTAATGGGTCATTTCAACGCAATCGTGTTATTATTTATTTTTAGGGTTTAACAAGGCAGCTCACCTGTGACTTGACATTAGATGCGGCGACTTCGATTACCCTGCAGACGATATTTTTGTTCTTCCCGCCAATACAATCCACTCACAACGACCGACGAGTTCTGCGTTCCGAGATTATTTTTGTTATTTGCCTGTTTGGGGCCCGCCTGTGAAATTGCGCGATTCTTGCAATTCTCTTTCAGCCTCTCATCAACTAGCTGTTTTTGCAGAATATTAAAAATAGGATAGTTATTCACTACTCATATTAACTAGGTGTCATTTATGTTACCTTAAGTCATTTATTTTTCAACTGGATTTTATAAAGGTGCATGACATGCAGGCGCTAAAAAGTTGTCAGGAGGGGGTTTCAAACCATGCCTATAGGGGAGTCTGCGACCTGAATGACCTAATGGTTATTTTCAATGCAATCAAGTTTTTTCTTTTTTTTTTAGGGTTTAACAAGGTTTCTCACCTGTTACCTGTGGCTTGACTTTAGATGTGGCCAGTTCGATTACCCTGCAGACTATAAGAGTGTCTTCAGAATATGGCCAATTTGACATGAATTTAAAAATGCCTCAGATAGGACCAAAAAAGTGTCTGGAGCTTCCCGTCAGGGTAAGAGTGACAACAGGTTTCCACATGTCAAAATGGGGGAAATTTTAGCAAATGGCTTAATGGTTATTCATGAGAATCGTGTTGTTGTATTGTTGAGTGTATCATGGGATCTCACCTGAAATCTGTGGCTTGACTACAAACCTGTAACCTATGCTACTGTGGCCTATAGAGCTAGAAGGCTGGATAACCAGGTGTGTAAAGGTGTGAAGTGGGATAGATGGCCTGCAGTTCTATCCCAAATGGACAACTAATCCCTATGTACTTGCGGAGATCTGAGAGGATGCGATTGGTATAAGAAACACGACTAAACTTCAACCTCCGGAGGGGTCAAAATAATGCATTTTCATTGTCGGCAGGATTTGAACCTACGCAGGAAGATTCTAATGGATTCTAGTCCATCGCCTTAACCACTCGGCCACTACAACGTTGACAGAAGAAAACAGGCTTGTTAGGAGTGAATGGGCCAACAGGCATAGCCTACAGAAAGTGAAATTTAACAACTGAAAGATAATGCAGTAACTCATTATAATGCAATAACACAAAATGTTCCCCTCATTCATTTGTTATTAAGTCCAGCTGTTTTCTTATTTAACCTTGATCTTTGCTCAGCTCCAGAAGGTCTGCATTTGAGAGTGTTTATTATGAATTGTTATTTCACTGTGTGAAGTTGTTATTTCATCATTCTTATTATTACTGCTGAGCAGCATGACTCCTGAGAGGCACTAAAAAACTGTCAGAAGTGGGATTTGAACCCACGCCTCCATGGGAGACTGCGACCTGAACACAGCGCCTTAGACCGCTCGGCCATCCTGACTACAGCACAGTAACTGGGTATCCGGTTAAAGTGTATGCGGTAAAAGTAGAAATATGAACAACGCTCTAAAATCACCACAGAGACCAGAACAACTATGCACGATACTGACTTGTACTTTCAATAGTCATTTGTTTTTATAAATTAAAAAGTCCAGTCATTGATTTAACCTCAATATGGCCTTCAATGGGAAAGAGTAGTAAATCGCCATTGAATGAGCGCTAAAACTGGCATCAGAATATGGCCATTCTGATATAAATGATAAAATTCCTCAGATAAGACTGAAAAAGTGTCTGGAAATATCAGCAACCATCAGGGTAAGAGTGACAACAGGTCCACATGGGGGAAATCCTTACAAATGGCTTAATGGGTCATTTCAACGCAATCGTGTTATTATTTATTTTTAGGGTTTAACAAGGCAGCTCACCTGTGACTTGACATTAGATGCGGCGACTTCGATTACCCTGCAGACGATATTTTTGTTCTTCCCGCCAATACAATCCACTCACAACGACCGACGAGTTCTGCGTTCCGAGATTATTTTTGTTATTTGCCTGTTTGGGGCCCGCCTGTGAAATTGCGCGATTCTTGCAATTCTCTTTCAGCCTCTCATCAACTAGCTGTTTTTGCAGAATATTAAAAATAGGATAGTTATTCACTACTCATATTAACTAGGTGTCATTTATGTTACCTTAAGTCATTTATTTTTCAACTGGATTTTATAAAGGTGCATGACATGCAGGCGCTAAAAAGTTGTCAGGAGGGGGTTTCAAACCATGCCTATAGGGGAGTCTGCGACCTGAATGACCTAATGGTTATTTTCAATGCAATCAAGTTTTTTCTTTTTTTTTTAGGGTTTAACAAGGTTTCTCACCTGTTACCTGTGGCTTGACTTTAGATGTGGCCAGTTCGATTACCCTGCAGACTATAAGAGTGTCTTCAGAATATGGCCAATTTGACATGAATTTAAAAATGCCTCAGATAGGACCAAAAAAGTGTCTGGAGCTTCCCGTCAGGGTAAGAGTGACAACAGGTTTCCACATGTCAAAATGGGGGAAATCTTAGCAAATGGATTAATGGTTATTCATGAGAATCGTGTTGTTGTATTGTTGAGTGTATCATGGGATCTCACCTGAAATCTGTGGCTTGACTACAAACCTGTAACCTATGCTACTGTGGCCTATAGAGCTAGAAGGCTGGATAACCAGGTGTGTAAAGGTGTGAAGTGGGATAGATGGCCTGCAGTCCTATCCCAAATGGACAACTAATCCCTATGTACTTGCTGAGATCTGAGAGGATGCGATTGGTATAAGAAACACGACTAAACTTCAACCTCCGGAGGGGTCAAAAAAATGCATTTTCATTGTCAGCAGGATTTGAACCTACGCAGGAAGATTCTAATGGATTTCTAGTCCATCGCCTTAACCACTCGGCCACGACAACGTTGACAGAAGAAAACAGGCTTGTTAGGAGTGAATGGGCCAACAGGCATAGCCTACAGAAAGTGAAATTTAACAACTGAAAGATAATGCAGTAACTCATTATAATGCAATAACACAAAATGTTCCCCTCATTCATTTGTTATTAAGTCCAGCTGTTTTCTTATTTAACCTTGATCTTTGCTCAGCTCCAGAAGGTCTGCATTTGAGAGTGTTTATTATGAATTGTTATTTCACTGTGTGAAGTTGTTATTTCATCATTCTTATTATTACTGCTGAGCAGCATGACTCCTGAGAGGCACTAAAAAACTGTCAGAAGTGGGATTTGAACCCACGCCTCCATGGGAGACTGCGACCTGAACGCAGCGCCTTAGACCGCTCGGCCATCCTGACTACAGCACAGTAACTGGGTATCGGGTTAAAGTGTATGCGGTAAAAGTAGAAATATGAACAACGCTCTAAAATCGCCACAGAGACCAGAACAACTATGCACGATACTGACTTGCACTTTCAATAGTCATTTGTTTTTACAAATTAAAAAGTCCAGTCATTGATTTAAAACCTGTTTAGGATATGGCAGACATATGCCCCCTTTGGAGAGATTGGGTACCCTTAGTAAACTGAAAAAAAAATCTGTCAACAATTGCTAATATATGCAAATACAAATTATTATTGGATAGAAAACACTCTAAAGATTCTAAAACCGTTGGAATTATGTCTGTAAGTATAGCAGAACTCACAGGGCAGGCATTCTTCCAAACTAGTTTTTGTGGCCATGAAAGTTGGAGCAACTTTGACGTCATGGCCCCCACCCTTCCCAACCAGTTATGATTCTGGGGAGACTTTCTATCTCTTCCGCTAGATGTCCTCTTTCAGTAGAGCTTTGAATCGTTCAAATCCCGCGAGAATTGACCCTATGGGAGTGAAATTAGTGCGTGCCACGAGAAAATAGGCTGTGCGTAGGGGCGCGAATTGGTCCCAGCCATTCCTTTGTTCCAGCACTCAAGAGAGGGGCAGACGATGGCCGATTGAATTGAAGTTTGTTTTGTGTGTCTAAAACATCATAAAGCTTGCTTCTGCACTTAGTTTGACCTGTTTAGTCAACATATAATATGTAATTTTGAAGTTTTGATGCGCAACTTTTCCGGACCAGAGGACGTTTTGGTTGCATTTCAGCTGATGTTATTAGCAGTAGCTAATACAAAGACGCAAGACTTGAAACCAAACGATGTATTTTGTAAGTCTGAAGCCTTCCAGAACATTCTGAACGAAGACCATCGAAGGTAAGGGAATATTTATGCTTAAATCTGTGTTTCTGTTGACTCCAACATTACGTAGAAATGTAGCTTGGAACTGAGCGCCGTCTCAGCATATTGAATAGTGTGCGATTTCTGTAACGTTAAAAATAAATCTAACAAAGCGGTTGCATAAAGAAGCAGTGTATCTTTCTAACTATATGTAGAACATGTATATTTAGTCAAAGTTTATGATGTCTATTTACGTTACCTTGCCGCGCTACCTAGATTTCCTGCGGGCATTTTTGAGTAATTTCTGAACGTGAACTCACTGTAAATGGACATTTATGGATATAAATGGCATATTATTGAAAAAAAAAAATGTACTGTGTAACATGTCATATTACTGTCATCTGATGAAGATTTTCAAAAGGTTAGTGAACGATTTATTTTTTAATCCTGCGTTTGTTGATTGCATGTTTTGGCTATTCAAATGAGCTGTGTCTGGTGGTGGTTTTACATATATATGTGCTATGTTTTCGCCGTAAAACATTTTAGAAATCTGACTTGCTGGCTAGATGAACAAGGTGTTTATCTTTCATTTGAGCTATGGACTTGGACTTGTTAATGTGTGGAGGTTAAATATTTTTAAGAATATTTTTGCGTTCCATGCGCCACCGTTTCAGCTGAACGTGGGAGGGTTGATTCCCAATTGGGAACCAATATCGTAGACAGGTTAACCTCAATATGGCCTTCAATGGGAAAGAGTAGTAAATCGCCATTGAATGAGCGCTAAACTGGCATCAGAATATGGCCATTCTGATATAAATGATAAAATTCCTCAGATAAGACTGAAAAAGTGTCTGGAAATATCAGCAACCATCAGGGTAAGAGTGACAACAGGTCCACATGGGGGTAATCCTTACAAATGGCTTAATGGGTCATTTCAACGCAATCGTGTTATTATTTATTTTTAGGGTTTAACAAGGCAGCTCACCTGCGACTTGACATTAGATGCGGCGACTTCGATTACCCAGCAGACGATATTTTTGTTCTTCCCGCCAATACAATCCACTGACAACGACCGACGAGTTCTGCGTTCCGAGATTATTTTTGTTATTTGCCTGTTTGGGGCCCGCCTGTGAAATTTGCTCGATTCTTGCAATTCTCTTTCAGCCTCTCATCAACTAGCTGTTTTTGCAGAATATTAAAAATACGATAGTTATTCACTACTCATATTAACTAGGTGTCATTTACGTTACCTTAAGTCATTTATTTTTCAACTGGATTTTACAAAGGTGCATGACATGCAGGCGCTAAAAAGTTGTCAGGAGGGGGTTTCAAACCATGCCTATAGGGGAGTCTGCGACCTGAATGACTTAATGGTTATTTTCAATGCAATCGAGTTTTTCTTTTTCTTTTAGGGTTTAACAAGGTTTCTCACCTGTGACCTGTGGCTTGACTTTAGATGTGGCCAGTTCGATTACCCTGCAGACTATAAGAGTGTCTTCAGAATATGGCCAATTTGACATGAATTTAAAAATGCCTCAGATAGGGTCTGCATTTGAGAGTGTTTATTATGAATTGTTATTTCACTGTGTGAACTAAAAAACTGTCAGAAGTGGGATTTGAACCCACGCCTCCATGGGAGACTGCGACCTGAACACAGCGCCTTAGACCGCTCGGCCATCCTGACTACAGCACAGTAACTGGGTATCGGGTTAAAGTGTATGCGTTAAAAGTAGAAATATGAACAACGCTCTAAAATCACCACAGAGACCAGAACAACTATGCACGATACTGACTTGCACTTTCAATAGTCATTTGTTTTTACAAATTAAAAAGTCCAGTCATTGATTTAAAACCTGTTTAGGATATGGCAGACATATGCCCCCTTTGGAGAGATTGGGTACCCTTAGTAAACTGAAAAAAAAATCTGTCAACAATTGCTAATATATGCAAATACAAATTATTATTGGATAGAAAACACTCTAAAGATTCTAAAACCGTTGGAATTATGTCTGTAAGTATAGCAGAACTCACAGGGCAGGCATTCTTCCAAACTAGTTTTTGTGGCCATGAAAGTTGGAGCAACTTTGACGTCATGGCCCCCACCCTTCCCAACCAGTTATGATTCTGGGGAGACTTTCTATCTCTTCCGCTAGATGTCCTCTTTCAGTAGAGCTTTGAATCGTTCAAATCCCGCGAGAATTGACCCTATGGGAGTGAAATTAGTGCGTGCCACGAGAAAATAGGCTGTGCGTAGGGGCGCGAATTGGTCCCAGCCATTCCTTTGTTCCAGCACTCAAGAGAGGGGCAGACGATGGCCGATTGAATTGAAGTTTGTTTTGTGTGTCTAAAACATCATAAAGCTTGCTTCTGCACTTAGTTTGACCTGTTTAGTCAACATATAATATGTAATTTTGAAGTTTTGATGCGCAACTTTTCCGGACCAGAGGACGTTTTGGTTGCATTTCAGCTGATGTTATTAGCAGTAGCTAATACAAAGACGCAAGACTTGAAACCAAACGATGTATTTTGTAAGTCTGAAGCCTTCCAGAACATTCTGAACGAAGACCATCGAAGGTAAGGGAATATTTATGCTTAAATCTGTGTTTCTGTTGACTCCAACATTACGTAGAAATGTAGCTTGGAACTGAGCGCCGTCTCAGCATATTGAATAGTGTGCGATTTCTGTAACGTTAAAAATAAATCTAACAAAGCGGTTGCATAAAGAAGCAGTGTATCTTTCTAACTATATGTAGAACATGTATATTTAGTCAAAGTTTATGATGTCTATTTACGTTACCTTGCCGCGCTACCTAGATTTCCTGCGGGCATTTTTGAGTAATTTCTGAACGTGAACTCACTGTAAATGGACATTTATGGATATAAATGGCATATTATTGAAAAAAAAAAATGTACTGTGTAACATGTCATATTACTGTCATCTGATGAAGATTTTCAAAAGGTTAGTGAACGATTTATTTTTTAATCCTGCGTTTGTTGATTGCATGTTTTGGCTATTCAAATGAGCTGTGTCTGGTGGTGGTTTTACATATATATGTGCTATGTTTTCGCCGTAAAACATTTTAGAAATCTGACTTGCTGGCTAGATGAACAAGGTGTTTATCTTTCATTTGAGCTATGGACTTGGACTTGTTAATGTGTGGAGGTTAAATATTTTTAAGAATATTTTTGCGTTCCATGCGCCACCGTTTCAGCTGAACGTGGGAGGGTTGATTCCCAATTGGGAACCAATATCGTAGACAGGTTAACCTCAATATGGCCTTCAATGGGAAAGAGTAGTAAATCGCCATTGAATGAGCGCTAAACTGGCATCAGAATATGGCCATTCTGATATAAATGATAAAATTCCTCAGATAAGACTGAAAAAGTGTCTGGAAATATCAGCAACCATCAGGGTAAGAGTGACAACAGGTCCACATGGGGGAAATCCTTACAAATGGCTTAATGAGTCATTTCAACGCAATCGTGTTATTATTTATTTTCAGGGTTTAACAAGGCAGCTCACCTGTGATTTGACATTAGATGCGGCGACTTTGATTACCCTGCAGACTATAAGAGTGTCTTCAGAATATGGCCAATTTGACATGAATTTAAAAATGCCTCAGTTAGGACCAAAAAAGTGTCTGGAGCTTCCCGTCAGGGTAAGAGTGACAACAGGTTTCCACATGTCAAAATGGGGGAAATCTTAGCAAATGGCTTCATGGTTATTCATGAGAATCGTGTTGTTGTATTGTTGAGTGTATCATGGGATCTCACCTGAAATCTGTGGCTTGACTACAAACCTGTAACCTATGCTACTGTGGCCTATAGAGCTAGAAGGCTGGATAACCAGGTGTGTAAAGGTGTGAAGTGGGACAGATGGCCTGCAGTCCTATCCCAAATGGACAACTAATCCCTATGTACTTGCGGAGATCTGAGAGGATGCGATTGGTATAAGAAACACGACTAAACTTCAACCTCCGGAGGGGTCAAAAAAATGCATTTTCGTTGTCGGCAGGATTTGAACCTGCGCAGGAAGATCCTAATGGATTTCTAGTCCATCGCCTTAACCACTCGGCCACGACAACGTTGACAGAAGAAAACAAGCTTGTTAGGAGTGAATGAGCCAACAGGCATAGCCTACAGAAAGAGAAATTTAACAACTGAAAGATAATGCAGTAACTCATTATAATGCAATAACACAAAATGTTCCCCTCATTCATTTGTTATTAAGTCCAGCTGTTTTCTTATTTAACCTTGATCTTTGCTCAGCTCCAGAAGGTCTGCATTTGAGAGTGTTTATTATGAATTGTTATTTCACTGTGTGAAGTTGTTATTTCATCATTCTTATTATTACTGCTGAGCAGCATGACTCCTGAGAGGCACTAAAAAACTGTCAGAAGTGGGATTTGAACCCACGCCTCCATGGGAGACTGCGACCTGAACGCAGCGCCTTAGACCGCTCGGCCATCCTGACTACAGCACAGTAACTGGGTATCGGGTTAAAGTGTATGCGGTAAAAGTAGAAATATGAACAACGCTCTAAAATCACCACAGAGACCAGAACAACTATGCACGATACTGACTTGCACTTTCAATAGTCATTTGTTTTTATAAATTAAAAAGTCCAGTCATTGATTTAACCTCAATATGGCCTTCAATGGGAAAGAGTAGTAAATCGTCATTGAATGAGCGCTAAACTGGCATCAGAATATGGCCATTCTGATATAAATGATAAAATTCCTCAGATAAGACTGAAAAAGTGTCTGGAAATATCAGCAACCATCAGGGTAAGAGTGACAACAGGTCCACATGGGGGAAATCCTTACAAATGGCTTAATGAGTCATTTCAACGCAATCGTGTTATTATTTATTTTCAGGGTTTAACAAGGCAGCTCACCTGTGATTTGACATTAGATGCGGCGACTTTGATTACCCTGCAGACGATATTTTTGTTCTTCCCGCCAATACAATCCACTGACAACGACCGACGAGTTCTGCGTTCCGAGATTATTTTTGTTATTTGCCTGTTTGGGGCCCGCCTGTGAAATTGCGCGATTCTTGCAATTCTCTTTCAGCCTCTCATCAACTAGCTGTTTTTGCAGAATATTAAAAATATGATAGTTATTCACTACTCATATTAACTAGGTGTCATTTACGTTACCTTAAGTCATTTATTTTTCAAACTGGATTTTACAAAGGTGCATGACATGCAGGCGCTAAAAAATTGTCAGGAGGGGGTTTCAAACCATGCCTATAGGGGAGTCTGCGACCTGAATGACTTAATGGTTATTTTCAATGCAATCGAGTTTTTTCTTTTTCTTTTAGGGTTTAACAAGGTTTTTCACCTGTTACCTGTGGCTTGACTTTAGATGTGGCCAGTTCGATTACCCTGCAGCCTAAGAGTGTCTTCAGAATATGGCCAATTTGACATGAATTTAAAAATGCCTCAGATAGGACCAAAAAAGTGTCCGGAGCTTCCCGTCAGGGTAAGATTGACAACAGGTTTCCACATGTCAAAATGGGGGAAATCTTAGCAAATGGCTTCATGGTTATTCATGAGAATCGTGTTGTTGTATTGTTGAGTGTATCATGGGATCTCACCTGAAATCTGTGGCTTGACTACAAACCTGTAACCTATGCTACTGTGGCCAAAGAGCTAGAAGGCTGGATAACCAGGTGTGTAAAGGTTTGAAGTGGGATAGATGGCCTGCAGTCCTATCCCAAATGGACAACTAATCCCTATGTACTTGCGGAGATCTGAGAGGATGCGATTGGTATAAGAAACACGACTAAACTTCAACCTCCGGAGGGGTCATAAAAAAGGATTTTCGTTGTCGGCAGGATTTGAACCTGCGCAGGAAGATCCTAATGGATTTCTAGTTCATCGCCTTAACCACTAGGCCACGACAACGTTGACAGAAGAAAACAGGCTTGTTAGGAGTGAATGGGCCAACAGGCATAGCCTACAGAAAGTGAAATTTAACAACTGAAAGATAATGCAGTAACTCATTATAATGCAATAACACAAAATGTTCCCCTCATTCATTTGTTATTAAGTCCAGCTGTTTTCTTATTTAACCTTGATCTTTGCTCAGCTCCAGAAGGTCTGCATTTGAGAGTGTTTATTATGAATTGTTATTTCACTGTGTGAAGTTGTTATTTCATCATTCTAATTATTACTGCTGAGCAGCATGACTCCTGAGAGGCACTAAGAAACTGTCAGAAGTGGGATTTGAACCCACGCCTCCATGGGAGACTGCGACCTGAACGCAGCGCCTTAGACCGCTCGGCCATCCTGACTACAGCACAGTAACCGGGTACCGGGTTAAAGTGTATGCGGTAAAAGTAGAAATATGAACAACGCTCTAAAATCACCACAGAGACCAGAACAACTATGCACGATACTGACTTGCACTTTCAATAGTCATTTGTTTTTATAAATTAAAAAGTCTAGTCATTGATTTAACCTCAATATGGCCTTCAATGGGAAAGAGTAGTAAATCGTCATTGAATGAGCGCTAAACTGGCATCAGAATATGGCCATTCTGATATAAATGATAAAATTCCTCAGATAAGACTGAAAAAGTGTCTGGAAATATCAGCAACCATCAGGGTAAGAGTGACAACAGGTCCACATGGGGGAAATCCTTACAAATGGCTTAATGAGTCATTTCAACGCAATCGTGTTATTATTTATTTTTAGGGTTTAACAAGGCAGCTCACCTGTGACTTGACATTAGATGCGGCGACTTTGATTACCCTGCAGACGATATTTTTGTTCTTCCCGCCAATACAATCCACTGACAACGACCGACGAGTTCTGCGTTCCGAGATTATTTTTGTTATTTGCCTGTTTGGGGCCTGCCTGTGAAATTGCGCGATTCTTGCAATTCTCTTTCAGCCTCTCATCAACTAGCTGTTTTTGCAGAATATTAAAAATATGATAGTTATTCACTACTCATATTAACTAGGTGTCATTTACGTTACCTTAAGTCATTTATTTTTCAAACTGGATTTTACAAAGGTGCATGACATGCAGGCGCTAAAAAAATGTCAGGAGGGGGTTTCAAACCATGCCTATAGGGGAGTCTGCGACCTGAATGACTTAATGGTTATTTTCAATGCAATCGAGTTTTTTCTTTTTCTTTTAGGGTTTAACAAGGTTTTTCACCTGTTACCTGTGGCTTGACTTTAGATGTGGCCAGTTCGATTACCCTGCAGCCTAAGAGTGTCTTCAGAATATGGCCAATTTGACATGAATTTAAAAATGCCTCAGATAGGACCAAAAAAGTGTCTGGAGCTTCCCGTCAGGGTAAGAGTGACAACAGGTTTCCACATGTCAAAATGGGGGAAATCTTAGCAAATGGCTTCATGGTTATTCATGAGAATCGTGTTGTTGTATTGTTGAGTGTATCATGGGATCTCACCTGAAATCTGTGGCTTGACTACAAACCTGTAACCTATGCTACTGTGGCCTATAGAGCTAGAAGGCTGGATAACCAGGTGTGTAAAGGTGTGAAGTGGGACAGATGGCCTGCAGTCCTATCCCAAATGGACAACTAATCCCTATGTACTTGCGGAGATCTGAGAGGATGCGATTGGTATAAGAAACACGACTAAACTTCAACCTCCGGAGGGGTCAAAAAAATGCATTTTCGTTGTCGGCAGGATTTGAACCTGCGCAGGAAGATCCTAATGGATTTCTAGTCCATCGCCTTAACCACTCGGCCACGACAACGTTGACAGAAGAAAACAAGCTTGTTAGGAGTGAATGGGCCAACAGGCATAGCCTACAGAAAGAGAAATTTAACAACTGAAAGATAATGCAGTAACTCATTATAATGCAATAACACAAAATGTTCCCCTCATTCATTTGTTATTAAGTCCAGCTGTTTTCTTATTTAACCTTGATCTTTGCTCAGCTCCAGAAGGTCTGCATTTGAGAGTGTTTATTATGAATTGTTATTTCACTGTGTGAAGTTGTTATTTCATCATTCTTATTATTACTGCTGAGCAGCATGACTCCTGAGAGGCACTAAAAAACTGTCAGAAGTGGGATTTGAACCCACGCCTCCATGGGAGACTGCGACCTGAACGCAGCGCCTTAGACCGCCCGGCCATCCTGACTACAGCACAGTAACTGGGTATCGGGTTAAAGTGTATGCGGTAAAAGTAGAAATATGAACAACGCTCTAAAATCACCACAGAGACCAGAACAACTATGCACGATACTGACTTGCACTTTCAATAGTCATTTGTTTTTATAAATTAAAAAGTCCAGTCATTGATTTAACCTCAATATGGCCTTCAATGGGAAAGAGTAGTAAATCGTCATTGAATGAGCGCTAAACTGGCATCAGAATATGGCCATTCTGATATAAATGATAAAATTCCTCAGATAAGACTGAAAAAGTGTCTGGAAATATCAGCAACCATCAGGGTAAGAGTGACAACAGGTCCACATGGGGGAAATCCTTACAAATGGCTTAATGAGTCATTTCAACGCAATCGTGTTATTATTTATTTTCAGGGTTTAACAAGGCAGCTCACCTGTGATTTGACATTAGATGCGGCGACTTTGATTACCCTGCAGACGATATTTTTGTTCTTCCCGCCAATACAATCCACTGACAACGACCGACGAGTTCTGCGTTCCGAGATTATTTTTGTTATTTGCCTGTTTGGGGCCCGCCTGTGAAATTGCGCGATTCTTGCAATTCTCTTTCAGCCTCTCATCAACTAGCTGTTTTTGCAGAATATTAAAAATATGATAGTTATTCACTACTCATATTAACTAGGTGTCATTTACGTTACCTTAAGTCATTTATTTTTCAAACTGGATTTTACAAAGGTGCATGACATGCAGGCGCTAAAAAATTGTCAGGAGGGGGTTTCAAACCATGCCTATAGGGGAGTCTGCGACCTGAATGACTTAATGGTTATTTTCAATGCAATCGAGTTTTTTCTTTTTCTTTTAGGGTTTAACAAGGTTTTTCACCTGTTACCTGTGGCTTGACTTTAGATGTGGCCAGTTCGATTACCCTGCAGCCTAAGAGTGTCTTCAGAATATGGCCAATTTGACATGAATTTAAAAATGCCTCAGATAGGACCAAAAAAGTGTCTGGAGCTTCCCGTCAGGGTAAGAGTGACAACAGGTTTCCACATGTCAAAATGGGGGAAATCTTAGCAAATGGCTTCATGGTTATTCATGAGAATCGTGTTGTTGTATTGTTGAGTGTATCATGGGATCTCACCTGAAATCTGTGGCTTGACTACAAACCTGTAACCTATGCTACTGTGGCCTATAGAGCTAGAAGGCTGGATAACCAGGTGTGTAAAGGTGTGAAGTGGGACAGATGGCCTGCAGTCCTATCCCAAATGGACAACTAATCCCTATGTACTTGCGGAGATCTGAGAGGATGCGATTGGTATAAGAAACACGACTAAACTTCAACCTCCGGAGGGGTCAAAAAAATGCATTTTCGTTGTCGGCAGGATTTGAACCTGCGCAGGAAGATCCTAATGGATTTCTAGTCCATCGCCTTAACCACTCGGCCACGACAACGTTGACAGAAGAAAACAAGCTTGTTAGGAGTGAATGGGCCAACAGGCATAGCCTACAGAAAGAGAAATTTAACAACTGAAAGATAATGCAGTAACTCATTATAATGCAATAACACAAAATGTTCCCCTCATTCATTTGTTATTAAGTCCAGCTGTTTTCTTATTTAACCTTGATCTTTGCTCAGCTCCAGAAGGTCTGCATTTGAGAGTGTTTATTATGAATTGTTATTTCACTGTGTGAAGTTGTTATTTCATCATTCTTATTATTACTGCTGAGCAGCATGACTCCTGAGAGGCACTAAAAAACTGTCAGAAGTGGGATTTGAACCCACGCCTCCATGGGAGACTGCGACCAGAACGCAGCACCTTAGACCGCCCGGCCATCCTGACTACAGCACAGTAACTGGGTATCGGGTTAAAGTGTATGCGGTAAAAGTAGAAATATGAACAACGCTCTAAAATCACCACAGAGACCAGAACAACTATGCACGATACTGACTTGCACTTTCAATAGTCATTTGTTTTTATAAATTAAAAAGTCCAGTCATTGATTTAACCTCAATATGGCCTTCAATGGGAAAGAGTAGTAAATCGTCATTGAATGAGCGCTAAACTGGCATCAGAATATGGCCATTCTGATATAAATGATAAAATTCCTCAGATAAGACTGAAAAAGTGTCTGGAAATATCAGCAACCATCAGGGTAAGAGTGACAACAGGTCCACATGGGGGAAATCCTTACAAATGGCTTAATGAGTCATTTCAACGCAATCGTGTTATTATTTATTTTCAGGGTTTAACAAGGCAGCTCACCTGTGATTTGACATTAGATGCGGCGACTTTGATTACCCTGCAGACGATATTTTTGTTCTTCCCGCCAATACAATCCACTGACAACGACCGACGAGTTCTGCGTTCCGAGATTATTTTTGTTATTTGCCTGTTTGGGGCCCGCCTGTGAAATTGCGCGATTCTTGCAATTCTCTTTCAGCCTCTCATCAACTAGCTGTTTTTGCAGAATATTAAAAATATGATAGTTATTCACTACTCATATTAACTAGGTGTCATTTACGTTACCTTAAGTCATTTATTTTTCAAACTGGATTTTACAAAGGTGCATGACATGCAGGCGCTAAAAAATTGTCAGGAGGGGGTTTCAAACCATGCCTATAGGGGAGTCTGCGACCTGAATGACTTAATGGTTATTTTCAATGCAATCGAGTTTTTTCTTTTTCTTTTAGGGTTTAACAAGGTTTTTCACCTGTTACCTGTGGCTTGACTTTAGATGTGGCCAGTTCGATTACCCTGCAGCCTAAGAGTGTCTTCAGAATATGGCCAATTTGACATGAATTTAAAAATGCCTCAGATAGGACCAAAAAAGTGTCCGGAGCTTCCCGTCAGGGTAAGAGTGACAACATGTTTCCACATGTCAAAATGGGGGAAATCTTAGCAAATGGCTTCATGGTTATTCATGAGAATCGTGTTGTTGTATTGTTGAGTGTATCATGGGATCTCACCTGAAATCTGTGGCTTGACTACAAACCTGTAACCTATGCTACTGTGGCCAAAGAGCTAGAAGGCTGGATAACCAGGTGTGTAAAGGTTTGAAGTGGGATAGATGGCCTGCAGTCCTATCCCAAATGGACAACTAATCCCTATGTACTTGCGGAGATCTGAGAGGATGCGATTGGTAGAAGAAACACGACTAAACTTCAACCTCCGGAGGGGTCAAAAAAAAGCATTTTCGTTGTCGGCAGGATTTGAACCTGCGCAGGAAGATCCTAATGGATTTCTAGTCCATCGCCTTAACCACTCGGCCACGACAACGTCAACAGAAGAAAACAAGCTTGTTAGGAGTGAATGGGCCAACAGGCATAGCCTACAGAAAGTGAAATTTAACAACTGAAAGATAATGCAGTAACTCATTATAATGCAATAACACAAAATGTTCCCCTCATTCATTTGTTATTAAGTCCAGCTGTTTTCTTATTTAACCTTGATCTTTGCTCAGCTCCAGAAGGTCTGCATTTGAGAGTGTTTATTATGAATTGTTATTTCACTGTGTGAAGTTGTTATTTCATCATTCTTATTATTACTGCTGAGCAGCATGACTCCTGAGAGGCACTAAGAAACTGTCAGAAGTGGGATTTGAACCCACGCCTCCATGGGAGACTGCGAACTGAACACAGCGCCTTAGACCGCTCGGCCATCCTGACTACAGCACAGTAACCGGGTACCGGGTTAAAGTGTATGCGGTAAAAGTAGAAATATGAACAACGCTCTAAAATCACCACAGAGACCAGAACAACTATGCACGATACTGACTTGCACTTTCAATAGTCATTTGTTTTTATAAATTAAAAAGTCCAGTCATTGATTTAACCTCAATATGGCCTTCAATGGGAAAGAGTAGTAAATCGCCATTGAATGAGCGCTAAACTGGCATCAGAATATGGCCATTCTGATATAAATGATAAAATTCCTCAGATAAGACTGAAAAAGTGTCTGGAAATATCAGCAACCATCAGGGTAAGAGTGACAACAGGTTCACATGGGGAAATCCTTACAAATGGCTTAATGGGTCATTTCAACGCAATCGTGTTATTATTTATTTTTAGGGTTTAACAAGGCAGCTCACCTGTGACTTGACATTAGATGCGGCGACTTCGATTACCCTGCAGACGATATTTTTGTTCTTCCCGCCAATACAATCCACTGACAACGACCGACGAGTTCTGCGTTCCAAGATTATTTTTGTTATTTGCCTGTTTGGGGCCACCTGTGAAATTGCGCGATTCTTGCAATTCTCTTTCAGCCTCTCATCAACTAGCTGTTTTTGCAGAATATTAAAAATACGATAGTTATTCACTACTCATATTAACTAGGTGTCATTTACGTTACCTTAAGTCATTTATTTTTCAACTGGATTTTACAAAGGTGCATGACATGCAGGCGCTAAAATGTTGTCAGGAGGGGGTTTCAAACCATGCCTATAGGGGAGTCTGCGACCTGAATGACTTAATGGTTATTTTCAATGCAATTGAGTTTTTTCTTTTTCTTTTAGGGTTTAACAAGGTTTCTCACCTGTTACCTGTGGCTTGACTTTAGATGTGGCCAGTTCAATTACCCTGCAGACTATAAGAGTGTCTTCAGAATATGGCCAATTTGACATGAATTTAAAAATGCCTCAGATAGGACCAAAAAAGTGTCTGGAGCTTCCCGTCAGGGTAAGAGTGACAACAGGTTTCCACATGTCAAAATGGGGGAAATCTTAGCAAACGGCTTCATGGTTATTCGTGAGAATCGTGTTGTTGTATTGTTGAGTGTATCATGGGATCTCACCTGAAATATGTGGCTTGACTACAAACCTGTAACCTATGCTACTGTGGCCTATAGAGCTAGAAGGCTGGATAACCAGGTGTGTAAAGGTGTGAAGTGGGATAGATGGCCTGCGGTCCTATCCCAAATGGACAACTAATCCCTATGTACTTGCGGAGATCTGAGAGGATGCGATTGGTATAAGAAACACGACTAAACTTCAACCTCCGGAGGGGTCAAAAAAATGCATTTTCATTGTCGGCAGGATTTGAACCTGCACAGGAAGATCCTATTGGATTTCTAGTCCATTGCCTTAACCACTCGGCCACGACAACATTGACAGATGAAACATTCTTGTTAGGAGTGAATGGGCCAACAGGCATAGCCTACAGAAAGTGAAATTTAACAACTGAAAGATAATGCAGTAACTCATTATAATGCAATAACATAAAATGTTCCCCTCATTCATTTGTTATTAAGTCCAGCTGTTTTCTTATTTAACCTTGATCTTTGCTCAGCTCCAGAAGGTCTGCATTTGAGAGTGTTTATTATGAATTGTTATTTCACTGTGTGAAGTTGTTATTTCATCATTCTTATTATTACTGCTGAGCAGCATGACTCCTGAGAGGCACTAAAAAACTGTCAGAAGTGGGATTTGAACCCACGCCTCCATGGGAGACTGCGACTGCGACCACAGCGCCTTAGACCGCTCAGCCATCCTGACTACAGCACAGTAACTGGGTATCGGGTTAAAGTGTATGCGGTAAAAGTAGAAATATGAACAAAGCTCTAAAATCACCACAGAGACCAGAACAACTATGCACGATACTGACTTGCACTTTCAATAGTCATTTGTTTTTATAAATTAAAAAGTCCAGTCATTGATTTAACCTCAATATGGCCTTCAATGGGAAAGAGTAGTAAATCGCCATTGAATGAGCGCTAAACTGGCATCAGAATATGGCCATTCTGATATAAATGATAAAATTCCTCAGATAAGACTGAAAAAGTGTCTGGAAATATCAGCAACCATCAGGGTAAGAGTGACAACAGGTCCACAATCCTTACAAATGGCTTAATGGGTCATTTCAACGCAATCGTGTTATTATTTATTTTTAGGGTTTAACAAGGCAGCTCACCTGTGACTTGACATTAGATGCGGCGACTTCGATTACCCTGCAGACGATATTTTTGTTCTTCTCGCCAATACAATCCACTGACAACGACCGACGAGTTCTGCGTTCCGAGATTATTTTTGTTATTTGCCTGTTTGGGGCCCGCCTGTGAAATTGCGCGATTCTTGCAATTCTCTTTCAGCCTCTCATCAACTAGCTGTTTTTGCAGAATATTAAAAATACGATAGTTATTCACTACTCAAATTAACTAGGTGTCATTTACTTTACCTTAAGTCATTTATTTTTCAACTGGATTTTACAAAGGTGCATGACATGCAGGCGCTAAAAAGTTGTCAGGAGGGGGTTTCAAACCATGCCTATAGGGGAGTCTGCGACCTGAATGACTTAATGGTTATATCCAATGCAATCAAGTTTTTTCTTTTTCTTTTAGGGTTTAACAAGGTTTCTCACCTGTTACCTGTGGCTTGACTTTAGATGTGGCCAGTTCGATTACCCTGCAGACTATAAGAGTGTCTTCAGAATATGGCCAATTTGACATGAATTTAAAAATGCCTCAGATAGGACCAAAAAAGTGTCTGGAGCTTCCCGTCAGGGTAAGAGTGACAACAGGTTTCCACATGTCAAAATGGGGGAAATCTTAGCAAATGGCTTAATGGTTATTCATGAGAATCGTGTTGTTGTATTGTTGAGTGTATCATGGGATCTCACCTGAAATCTGTGGCTTGACTACAAACCTGTAACCTATGCTACTGTGACTGCGACCTGAACGCAGCGCCTTAGAACGCTCGGCCATCCTGACTACAGCACAGTAACTGGGTATCGGGTTAAAGTGTATGCGGTAAAAGTAGAAATATGAACAACGCTCTAAAATCACCACAGAGACCAGAACAACTATGCACGATACTGACTTGCACTTTCAATAGTCATTTGTTTTTATAAATTAAAAAGTCCAGTCATTGATTTAACCTCAATATGGCCTTCAATGGGAAAGAGTAGTAAATCGTCATTGAATGAGCGCTAAACTGGCATCAGAATATGGCCATTCTGATATAAATGATAAAATTCCTCAGATAAGACTGAAAAAGTGTCTGGAAATATCAGCAACCATCAGGGTAAGAGTGACAACAGGTCCACATGGGGGAAATCCTTACAAATGGCTTAATGGGTCATTTCAACGCAATCGTGTTATTATTTATTTTTAGGGTTTAACAAGGCAGCTCACCTGTGACTTGACATTAGATGCGGCGACTTCGATTACCCTGCAGACGATATTTTTGTTCTTCCCGCCAATACAATCCACTGACAACGACCGACGAGTTCTGCGTTCCGAGATTATTTTTGTTATTTGCCTGTTTGGGGCCCGCCTGTGAAATTGCGCGATTCTTGCAATTCTCTTTCAGCCTCTCATCAACTAGCTGTTTTTGCAGAATATTAAAAATACGATAGTTATTCACTACTCATATTAACTAGGTGTCATTTACTTTACCTTAAGTCATTTATTTTTCAACTGGATTTTACAAAGGTGCATGACATGCAGGCGCTAAAAAGTTGTCAGGAGGGGGTTTCAAACCATGCCTATAGGGGAGCTGTGACCTGAATGACTTAATGGTTATTTTCAATGCAATCAAGTTTTTTCTTTTTCTTTTAGGGTTTAACAAGGTTTCTCACCTGTTACCTGTGGCTTGACTTTAGATGTGGCCAGTTCGATTACCCTGCAGACTATAAGAGTGTCTTCAGAATATGGCCAATTTGACATGAATTTAAAAATGCCTCAGATAGGACCAAAAAAGTGTCTGGAGCTTCCCGTCAGGGTAAGAGTGACAACAGGTTTCCACATGTCAAAATGGGGGAAATCTTAGCAAATGGCTTAATGGTTATTCATGAGAATCGTGTTGTTGTATTGTTGAGTGTATCATGGGATCTCACCTGAAATCTGTGGCTTGACTACAAACCTGTAACCTATGCTACTGTGGCCTAAAGAGCTAGAAGGCTGGATAACCAGGTGTGTAAAGGTGTGAAGTGGGATAGATGGCCTGCAGTCCTATCCCAAATGGACAACTAATCCCTATGTACTTGCGGAGATCTGAGAGGATGCGATTGGTATAAGAAACACGACTAAACTTCAACCTCCGGAGGGGTCAAAAAAATGCATTTTCATTGTCGGCAGGATTTGAACCTACACAGGAAGATCCTAATGGATTTCTAGTCCATCGCCTTAACCACTCGGCCACGACAACGTTGACAGAAGAAAACAGGCTTGTTAGGAGTGAATGGGCCAACAGGCATAGCCTACAGAAAGTGAAATTTAACAACTGAAAGATAATGCAGTAACTCATTATAATGCAATAACACAAAATGTTCCCCTCATTCATTTGTTATTAAGTCCAGCTGTTTTCTTATTTAACCTTGATCTTTGCTCAGCTCCAGTAGGTCTGCATTTGAGAGTGTTTATTATGAATTGTTATTTCACTGTGTGAAGTTGTTATTTCATCATTCTTATTATTACTGCTGAGCAGCATGACTCCTGAGAGGCACTAAAAAACTGTCAGAAGTGGGTTTTGAACCCACGCCTCCATGGGAGACTGCGACCTGAACGCAGCGCCTTAGACCGCTCGGCCATCCTGACTACAGCACAGTAACTGGGTATCGGGTTAAAGTGTATGCGGTAAAAGTAGAAATATGAACAACGCTCTAAAATCACCACAGAGACCAGAACAACTATGCACGATACTGACTTGCACTTTCAATAGTCATTTGTTTTTATAAATTAAAAAGTCCAGTCATTGATTTAACCTCAATATGGCCTTCAATGGGAAAGAGTAGTAAATCGCCATTGAATGAGCGCTAAACTGGCATCAGAATATGGCCATTCTGATATAAATGATAAAATTCCTCAGATAAGACTGAAAAAGTGTCTGGAAATATCAGCAACCATCAGGGTAAGAGTGACAACAGGTCCACATGGGGGAAATCCTTACAAATGGCTTAATGGGTCATTTCAACGCAATCGTGTTATTATTTATTTTTAGGGTTTAACAAGGCAGCTCACCTGTGACTTGACATTAGATGCGGCGACTTCGATTACCCTGCAGACGATATTTTTGTTCTTCCCGCCAATACAATCCACTGACAACGACCGACGAGTTCTGCGTTCCGAGATTATTTTTGTTATTTGCCTGTTTGGGGCCCGCCTGTGAAATTGCGCGATTCTTGCAATTCTCTTTCATCCTCTCATCAACTAGCTGTTTTTGCAGAATAGTAAAAATACGATAGTTATTCACTACTCATATTAACTAGGTGTCATTTACGTTACCTTAAGTCATTTATTTTTCAACTGGATTTTACAAAGGTGCATGACATGCAGGCGCTAAAAAGTTGTCAGGAGGGGGTTTCAAACCATGCCTATAGGGGAGTCTGCGACCTGAATGACTTAATGGTTATTTTCAATGCAATCAAGTTTTTTATTTTTCTTTTAGGGTTTAACAAGGTTTCTCACCTGTTACCTGTGGCTTGACTTTAGATGTGGCCAGTTCGATTACCCTGCAGACTATAAGAGTGTCTTCAGAATATGGCCAATTTGACATGAATTTAAAAATGCCTCAGATAGGACCAAAAAAGTGTCTGGATCTTCCCGTCAGGGTAAGAGTGACAACAGGTTTCCACATGTCAAAATGGGGGAAATCTTAGCAAATGGCTTCATGGTTATTCATGAGAATCGTGTTGTTGTATTGTTGAGTGTATCATGGGATCTCACCTGAAATCTGTGGCTTGACTACAAACCTGTAACCTATGCAACTGTGGCCTATAGAGCTAGAAGGCTGGATAACCAGGTGTGTAAAGGTGTGAAGTGGGATAGATGGCCTGCAGTCCTACCCCAAATGGACAACTAATCCCTATGTACTTGCGGAGATCTGAGAGGATGCGATTGGTATAAGAAACACGACTAAACCTCAACCTCCGGAGGGGTCAAAAAATGCATTTTCTTTGTAGGCAGGATTTGAACTTACACAGGAAGATCCTAATGGATTTCTAGTCCATCACCTTAACCACTCGGCCACGACAACATTGACTGAAGGAAACAGGCTTGTTAGGAGTGAATGGGCCAACAGGCATAGCCTACAGAAAGTGAAATTTAACAACTGAAAGATAATGCAGTAACTCATTATAATGCAATAACACAAAATGTTCCCCTCATTCATTTGTTATTAAGTCCAGCTGTTTTCTTATTTAACCTTGATCTTTGCTCAGCTCCAGTAGGTCTGCATTTGAGAGTGTTTATTATGAATTGTTATTTCACTGTGTGAAGTTGTTATTTCATCATTCTTATTATTACTGCTGAGCAGCATGACTCCTGAGAGGCACTAAAAAACTGTCAGAAGTGGGATTTGAACCCACGCCTCCATGGGAGACTGCGACCTGAACGCAGCGCCTAGACCGCTCGGCCATCCTGACTACAGCACAGTAACTGGGTATCGGTTTAAAGTGTATGCGGTAAAAGTAGAAATATGAACAACGCTCTAAAATCACCACAGAGACCAGAACAACTATGCACGATACTGACTTGCACTTTCAATAGTCATTTGTTTTTATAAATTAAAAAGTCCAGTCATTGATTTAACCTCAATATGGATTCAATGGGAAAGAGTAGTAAATCGCCATTGAATGAGCGCTAAACTGGCATCAGAATATGGCCATTCTGATATAAATGATAAAATTCCTCAGATAAGACTGAAAAAGTGTCTGGAAATATCAGCAACCATCAGGGTAAGAGTGACAACAGGTACACATGGGGGAAATCCTTACAAATGGCTTAATGGGTCATTTCAACACAATCGTGTTATTATTTATTTTTAGGGTTTAACAAGGCAGCTCACCTGTGACTTGACATTAGATGCGGCGACTTCGATTACCCTGCAGACGATATTTATGTTCTTCCCGCCAATACAATCCACTGACAACGACCGACGAGTTCTGCGTTCCGAGATTATTTTTGTTATTTGCCTGTTTGGGGCCCGCCTGTGAAATTGCGCGATTCTTGCAATTCTCTTTCATCCTCTCATCAACTAGCTGTTTTTGCAGAATAGTAAAAATACGATAGTTATTCACTACTCATATTAACTAGGTGTCATTTACGTTACCTTAAGTCATTTATTTTTCAACTGGATTTTACAAAGGTGCATGACATGCAGGCGCTAAAAAGTTGTCAGGAGGGGGTTTCAAACCATGCCTATAGGGGAGTCTGCGACCTGAATGACTTAATGGTTATTTTCAATGCAATCAAGTTTTTTATTTTTCTTTTAGGGTTTAACAAGGTTTCTCACCTGTTACCTGTGGCTTGACTTTAGATGTGGCCAGTTCGATTACCCTGCAGACTATAAGAGTGTCTTCAGAATATGGCCAATTTGACATGAATTTAAAAATGCCTCAGATAGGACCAAAAAAGTGTCTGGATCTTCCCGTCAGGGTAAGAGTGACAACAGGTTTCCACATGTCAAAATGGGGGAAATCTTAGCAAATGGCTTCATGGTTATTCATGAGAATCGTGTTGTTGTATTGTTGAGTGTATCATGGGATCTCACCTGAAATCTGTGGCTTGACTACAAACCTGTAACCTATGCTACTGTGGCCTATAGAGCTAGAAGGCTGGATAACCAGGTGTGTAAAGGTGTGAAGTGGGATAGATGGCCTGCAGTCCTATCCCAAATGGACAACTAATCCCTATGTACTTGCGGAGATCTGAGAGGATGCGATTGGTATAAGAAACACGACTAAACTTCAACCTCCGGAGGGGTCAAAAAAATGCATTTTCATTGTCGGCAGGATTTGAACCTACGCAGGAAGATCCTAATGGATTTCTAGTCCATCGCCTTAACCACTCGACCACGACAACGTTGACAGAAGAAAACAGGCTTGTTAGGAGTGAATGGGCCAACAGGCATAGCCTACAGAAAGTGAAATTTAACAACTGAAAGATAATGCAGTAACTCATTATAATGCAATAACACAAAATGTTCCCCTCATTCATTTGTTATTAAGTCCAGCTGTTTTCTTATTTAACCTTGATCTTTGCTCAGCTCCAGAAGTTCTGCATTTGAGAGTGTTTATTATGAATTGCTATTTCACTGTGTGAAGTTGTTATTTCATCATTCATATTATTACTGCTGAGCAGCATGACTCCTGAGAGGCACTAAAAAACTGTCAGAAGTGGGATTTGAACCCACGTCTCCATGGGAGACTGCGACCTGAACGCAGCGCCTTAGACCGCTCGGCCATCCTGACTACAGCACAGTAACTGGGTATCGGGTTAAAGTGTATGCGGTAAAAGTAGAAATATGAACAACGCTCTAAAATCACCACAGAGACCAGAACAACTATGCACGATACTGACTTGCACTTTCAATAGTCATTTGTTTTTATAAATTAAAAAGTCCAGTCATTGATTTAACCTCAATATGGCCTTCAATGGGAAAGAGTAGTAAATCGTCATTGAATGAGCGCTAAACTGGCATCAGAATATGGCCATTCTGATATAAATGATACAATTCCTCAGATAAGACTGAAAAAGTGTCTGGAAATATCAGCAACCATCAGGGTAAAAGTGACAACAGGTCCAAATGGGGGAAATCCTTACAAATGGCTTAATGGGTCATTTCAACGCAATCGTGTTATTATTTATTTTTAGGGTTTAACAAGGCAGCTCACCTGTGACTTGACATTAGATGCGGCGACTTCGATTACCCTGCAGACAATATTTATGTTCTTCCTGCCAATACAATCCACTGACAACGACCGACGAGTTCTGCGTTCCGAGATTATTTTTGTTATTTGCCTGTTTGGGGCCCGCCTGTGAAATTGCGCGATTCTTGCAATTCTCTTTCATCCTCTCATCAACTAGCTGTTTTTGCAGAATATTAAAAATATGATAGTTATTCACTACTCATATTAACTAGGTGTCATTTACGTTACCTTAAGTCATTTATTTTTCAACTGGATTTTACAAAGGTGCATGACATGCAGGCGCTAAAAAGTTGTCAGGAGGGGGTTTCAAACCATGCCTATAGGGTAGTCTGCGACCTGAATGACTTAATGGTTATTTTCAATGCAATCAAGTTTTTTCTTTTTCTTTTAGGGTTTAACAAGGTTTCTCACCTGTTACCTGTGGCTTGACTTTAGATGTGGCCAGTTTGATTACCCTGCAGACTATAAGAGTGTCTTCAGAATATGGCCAATTTGACATGAATTTAAAAATGCCTCAGATAGGACCAAAAAAGTGTCTGGAGCTTCCCGTCAGGGTAAGAGTGACAACAGGTTTCCACATGTCAAAATGGGGGAAATCTTAGCAAATGGCTTAATGGTTATTCATGAGAATCGTGTTGTTGTATTGTTGAGTGTATCATGGGATCTCACCTGAAATCTGTGGCTTGACTACAAACCTGTAACCTATGCTACTGTGGCCTATAGAGCTAGAAGGCTGGATAACCAGGTGTGTAAAGGTGTGAAGTGGGATAGATGGCCTGCAGTCCTATCCCAAATGGACAACTAATCCCTATGTACTTGCGGAGATCTGAGAGGATGCGATTGGTATAAGAAACACGACTAAACTTCAACCTCCGGAGGGGTCAAAAAAATGCATTTTCATTGTCGGCAGGATTTGAACCTACGCAGGAAGATCCTAATGGATTTCTAGTCCATCGCCTTAACCACTCGGCCACGACAACATTGACAGAAGAAAACAGGCTTGTTAGGAGTGAATGGGCCAACAGGCATAGCCTACAGAAAGTGAAATTTAACAACTGAAAGATAATGCAGTAACTCATTATAATGCAATAACACAAAATGTTCCCCTCATTCATTTGTTATTAAGTCCAGCTGTTTTCTTATTTAACCTTGATCTTTGCTCAGCTCCAGTAGGTCTGCATTTGAGAGTGTTTATTATGAATTGTTATTTCACTGTGTGAAGTTGTTATTTCATCATTCTTATTATTACTGCTGAGCAGCATGACTCCTGAGAGGCACTAAAAAACTGTCAGAAGTGGGTTTTGAACCCACGCCTCCATGGGAGACTGCGACCTGAACGCAGCGCCTTAGACCGCTCGGCCATCCTGACTACAGCACAGTAACTGGGTATCGGGTTAAAGTGTATGCAGTAAAAGTAGAAATATGAACAACGCTCTAAAATCACCACAGAGACCAGAACAACTATGCACGATACTGACTTGCACTTTCAATAGTCATTTGTTTTTATAAATTAAAAAGTCCAGTCATTGATTTAACCTCAATATGGCCTTCAATGGGAAAGAGTAGTAAATCGCCATTGAATGAGCGCTAAACTGGCATCAGAATATAGCCATTCTGATATAAATGATAAAATTCCTCAGATAAGACTGAAAAAGTGTCTGGAAATATCAGCAACCATCAGGGTAAGAGTGACAACAGGTCCACATGGGGGAAATCCTTACAAATGGCTTAATGGGTCATTTCAACGCAATCGTGTTATTATTTATTTTTAGGGTTTAACAAGGCAGCTCACCTGTGACTTGACATTAGATGCGGCGACTTCGATTACCCTGCAGACGATATTTTTGTTCTTCCCGCCAATACAATCCACTGACAACGACCGACGAGTTCTGCGTTCCGAGATTATTTTTGTTATTTGCCTGTTTGGGGCCCGCCTGTGAAATTGCGCGATTCTTGCAATTCTCTTTCAGCCTCTCATCAACTAGCTGTTTTTGCAGAATATTAAAAATACGATAGTTATTCACTACTCAAATTAACTAGGTGTCATTTACTTTACCTTAAGTCATTTATTTTTCAACTGGATTTTACAAAGGTGCATGACATGCAGGCGCTAAAAAGTTGTCAGGAGGGGGTTTCAAACCATGCCTATAGGGGAGCTGCGACCTGAATGACTTAATGGTTATTTTCAATGCAATCAAGTTTTTTCTTTTTCTTTTAGGGTTTAACAAGGTTTCTCACCTGTTACCTGTGGCTTGACTTTAGATGTGGCCAGTTCGATTACCCTGCAGCCTAAGAGTGTCTTCAGAATATGGCCAATTTGACATGATTTTAAAAATGCCTCAGTTAGGACCAAAAAAGTGTCTGGAGCTTCCCGTCAAGGTAAGAGTGACAACAGGTTTCCACATGTCAAAATGGGGGAAATCTTAGCAAATGGCTTCATGGTTATTCATGAGAATCGTGTTGTTGTATTGTTGAGTGTATCATGGGATCTCACCTGAAATCTGTGGCTTGACTACAAACCTGTAACCTATGCTACTGTGGCCTATAGAGCTAGAAGGCTGGATAACCAGGTGTGTAAAGGTGTGAAGTGGGACAGATGGCCTGCAGTCCTATCCCAAATGGACAACTAATCCCTATGTACTTGCGGAGATCTGAGAGGATGCGATTGGTATAAGAAACACGACTAAACTTCAACCTCCGGAGGGGTCAAAAAAATGCATTTTTGTTGTCGGCAGGATTTGAACCTGCGCAGGAAGATCCTAATGGATTTCTAGTCCATCACCTTAACCACTCGGCCACGACAACGTTGACAGAAGAAAACAAGCTTGTTAGGAGTGAATGGGCCAACAGGCATAGCCTACAGAAAGTGAAATTTAACAACTGAAAGATAATGCAGTAACTCATTATAATGCAATAACACAAAATGTTCCCCTCATTCATTTGTTATTAAGTCCAGCTGTTTTCTTATTTAACCTTGATCTTTGATCAGCTCCAGAAGGTCTGCATTTGAGAGTGTTTATTATGAATTGTTATTTCACTGTGTGAAGTTGTTATTTCATCATTCTTATTATTACTGCTGAGCAGCATGACTCCTGAGAGGCACTAAAAAACTGTCAGAAGTGGGATTTGAACCCACGCCTCCATGGGAGACTGCGAACTGAACGCAGCGCCTTAGACCGCTCGGCCATCCTGACTACAGCACAGTAACTGGGTATCGGGTTAAAGTGTATGCGGTAAAAGTAGAAATATGAACAACGCTCTAAAATCACCACAGAGACCAGAACAACTATGCACGATACTGACTTGCACTTTCAATAGTCATTTGTTTTTATAAATTAAAAAGTCCAGTCATTGATTTAACCTCAATATGGCCTTCAATGGGAAAGAGTAGTAAATCGTCATTGAATGAGCGCTAAACTGGCATCAGAATATGGCCATTCTGATATAAATGATACAATTGCTCAGATAAGACTGAAAAAGTGTCTGGAAATATCAGCAACCATCAGGGTAAGAGTGACAACAGGTCCACATTGGGGAAATCCTTACAAATGGCTTAATGAGTCATTTCAACGCAATCGTGTTATTATTTATTTTTAGGGTTTAACAAGGCAGCTCACCTGTGACTTGACATTAGATGCGGCGACTTTGATTACCCTGCAGACAATATATTTGTTCTTCCCGCCAATACAATCCACTGACAACGACCGATGAGTTCTGCGTTCCGAGATTATTTTTGTTATTTGCCTGTTTGGGGCCCGCCTGTGAAATTGCGCGATTCTTGCAATTCTCTTTCAGCCTCTCATCAACTAGCTGTTTTTGCAGAATATTAAAAATACGATAGTTATTCACTACTCATATTAACTAGGTGTCATTTACGTTACCTTAAGTCATTTATTTTTCAACTGGATTTTACAAAGGTGCATGACATGCAGGCGCTAAAAAATTGTCAGGAGGGGGTTTCAAACCATGCCTATAGGGGAGTCTGCGACCTGAATGACTTAATGGTTATTTTCAATGCAATCAAGTTTTTTCTTTTTCTTTTAGGGTTTAACAAGGTTTCTCACCTGTTACCTGTAGCTTGACTTTAGATGTGGCCAGTTCGATTACCCTGCAGACTATAAGAGTGTCTTCAGAATATGGCCAATTTGACATGAATTTAAAAATGCCTCAGATAGGACCAAAAAAGTGTCTGGAGCTTCCCGTCAGGGTAAGAGTGACAACAGGTTTCCACATGTCAAAATGGGGGAAATCTTAGCAAATGGCTTCATGGTTATTCATGAGAATCGTGTTGTTGTATTGTTGAGTGTATCATGGGATCTCACCTGAAATCTGTGGCTTGACTACAAACCTGTAACCTATGCTACTGTGGCCTATAGAGCTAGAAGGCTGGATAACCAGGTGTGTAAAGGTGTGAAGTGGGACAGATGGCCTGCAGTCCTATCCCAAATGGACAACTAATCCCTATGTACTTGCGGAGATCTGAGAGGATGCGATTGGTATAAGAAACACGACTAAACTTCAACCTCCGGAGGGGTCAAAAAAATGGATTTTCGTTGTCGGCAGGATTTGAACCTGCGCTGGAAGATCCTAATGGATTTCTAGTCCATCGCCTTAACCACTCGGCCACGACAACGTTGACAGAGGAAAACAAGCTTGTTAGGAGTGAATGGGCCAACAGGCATAGCCTACAGAAAGTGAAATTTAACAACTGAAAGATAATGCAGTAACTCATTATAATGCAATAACACAAAATGTTCCCCTCATTCATTTGTTATTAAGTCCAGCTGTTTTCTTATTTAACCTTGATCTTTGCTGAGCTCCAGAAGGTCTGCATTTGAGAGTGTTTATTATGAATTGTTATTTCACTGTGTGAAGTTGTTATTTCATCATTCTTATTATTACTGCTGAGCAGCATGACTCCTGAGAGGCACTAAAAAACTGTCAGAAGTGGGATTTGAACCCACGCCTCCATGGGAGACTGCGAACTGAACACAGCGCCTTAGACCGCTCGGCCATCCTGACTACAGCACAGTAACTGGGTATCGGGTTAAAGTGTATGCGGTAAAAGTAGAAATATGAACAACGCTCTAAAATCACCACAGAGACCAGAACAACTATGCACGATACTGACTTGCACTTTCAATAGTCATTTGTTTTTATAAATTAAAAAGTCCAGTCATTGATTTAACCTCAATATGGCCTTCAATGGGAAAGAGTAGTAAATCGTCATTGAATGAGCGCTAAACTGGCATCAGAATATGGCCATTCTGATATAAATGATACAATTGCTCAGATAAGACTGAAAAAGTGTCTGGAAATATCAGCACCATCAGGGTAAGAGTGACAACAGGTCCACATTGGGGAAATCCTTACAAATGGCTTAATGAGTCATTTCAACGCAATCGTGTTATTATTTATTTTTAGGGTTTAACAAGGCAGCTCACCTGTGACTTGACATTAGATGCGGCGACTTTGATTACCCTGCAGACAATATTTTTGTTCTTCCCGCCAATACAATCCACTGACAACGACCGACGAGTTCTGCGTTCCGAGATTATTTTTGTTATTTGCCTGTTTGGGGCCCGCCTGTGAAATTGCGCGATTCTTGCAATTCTCTTTCAGCCTCTCATCAACTAGCTGTTTTTGCAGAATATTAAAAATACGATAGTTATTCACTACTCATATTAACTAGGTGTCATTTACGTTACCTTAAGTCATTTATTTTTCAACTGGATTTTACAAACGTGCATGACATGCAGGCGCTAAAAAATTGTCAGGAGGGGGTTTCAAACCATGCCTATAGGGGAGTCTGCGACCTGAATGACTTAATGGTTATTTTCAATGCAATCAAGTTTTTCTTTTTCTTTTAGGGTTTAACAAGGTTTCTCACCTGTTACCTGTGGCTTGACTTTAGATGTGGCCAGTTCGATTACCCTGCAGCCTAAGAGTGTCTTCAGAATATGGCCAATTTGACATGAATTTAAAAATGCCTCAGATAGGACCAAAAAAGTGTCTGGAGCTTCCCGTCAGGGTAAGAGTGACAACAGGTTTCCACATGTCAAAATGGGGGAAATCTTAGCAAATGGCTTCATGGTTATTCATGAGAATCGTGTTGTTGTATTGTTGAGTGTATCATGGAATCTCACCTGAAATCTGTGGCTTGACTACAAACCTGTAACCTATGCTACTGTGGCCTATAGAGCTAGAAGGCTGGATAACCAGGTGTGTAAAGGTGTGAAGTGGGAAAGATGGCCTGCAGTCCTATCCCAAATGGACAACTAATCCCTATGTACTTGCGGAGATCTGAGAGGATGCGATTGGTATAAGAAACACGACTAAACTTCAACCTCCGGAGGGGTAAAAAAAATGCATTTTCTTTGTCGGCAGGATTTGAACCTGCGCAGGAAGATCCTATTGGATTTCTAGTCCATCGCCTTAACCACTCGGCCACGACAACGTTGACAGAAGAAAACAGGCTTGTTAGGAGTGAATGGGCCAACAGGCATAGCCTACAGAAAGTGAAATTTAACAACTGAAAGATAATGCAGTAACTCATTATAATGCAATAACACAAAATGTTCTCCTCATTCATTTGTTATTAAGTCCAGCTGTTTTCTTATTTAACCTTGATCTTTGCTCAGCTCCAGAAGGTCTGCATTTGAGAGTGTTTATTATGAATTGTTATTTCACTGTGTGAAGTTGTTATTTCATCATTCTTATTATTACTGCTGAGCAGCATGACTCCTGAGAGGCACTAAAAAACTGTCAGAAGTGGGATTTGAACCCACGCCTCCAAGGGAAACTGCGACCTGAACGCAGCGCCTTAGGCCGCTCGGCCATCCTGACTACCCCACAGTAACTGGGTATCGGGTTAAAGTGTATGCGGTAAAAGTAGAAATATGAACAACGCTCTAAAATCACCACAGAGACCAGAACAACTATGCACGATACTGACTTGCACTTTCAATAGTCATTTGTTTTTATAAATTAAAAAGTCCAGTCATTGATTTAACCTCAATATGGCCTTCAATGGGAAAGAGTAGTAAATCGTCATTGAATGAGTGCTAAACTGGCATCAGAATATGGCCATTCTGATATAAATGATAAAATTCCTCAGATAAGACTGAAAAAGTGTCTGGAAATATCAGCAACCATCAGGGTAAGAGTGACAACAGGTCCACATGGGGGAAATCCTTACAAATGGCTTAATGGGTCATTTCAACGCAATCGTGTTATTATTTATTTTTAGGGTTTAACAAGGCAGCTCACCTGTGACTTGACATTAGATGCGGCGACTTCGATTACCCTGCAGACGATATTTTTGTTCTTCCCGCCAATAAAATCCACTGACAACGACCGACGAGTTCTGCGTTCCGAGGTTATTTTTGTTATTTGCCTGTTTGGGGCCCGCCTGTGAAATTGCGCGATTCTTGCAATTCTCTTTCAGCCTCTCATCAACTAGCTGTTTTTGCAGAATATTAAAAATACGATAGTTATTCACTACTCATATTAACTAGGTGTCATTTACGTTACCTTAAGTCATTTATTTTTCAACTGGATTTTACAAAGGTGCATGACATGCAGGCGCTAAAAAGTTGTCAGGAGGGGGTTTCAAACCATGCCTATAGGGGAGTCTGCGACCTGAATGACTTAATGGTTATTTTCAATGCAATCAAGTTTTTTATTTTTATTTTAGGGTTTAACAAGGTTTCTCACCTGTTACCTGTGGCTTGACTTTAGATGTGGCCAGTTCGATTACCCTGCAGCCTAAGAGTGTCTTCAGAATATGGCCAATTTGACATGAATTTAAAAATGCCTCAGTTAGGACCAAAAAAGTGTCTGGAGCTTCCCGTCAGGGTAAGAGTGACAACAGGTTTCCACATGTCAAAATGGGGGAAATCTTAGCAAATGGCTTCATGGTTATTCATGAGCATCGTGTTGTTGTATTGTTGAGTGTATCATGGGATCTCATCTGAAATCTGTGGCTTGACTACAAACCTGTAACCTATGCTACTGTGGCCTATAGAGCTAGAAGGCTGGATAACCAGGTGTGTAAAGGTGTGAAGTGGGACAGATGGCCTACAGTCCTATCCCAAATGGACAACTAATCCCTATGTACTTGCGGAGATCTGAGAGGATGAGATTGGTATAAGAAACACGACTAAACTTCAACCTCCGGAGGGGTCAAAAAAAAGCATTTTCGTTGTCGGCAGGATTTGAACCTGCGCAGGAACATCCTAATGGATTTCTAGTCCGTTGCCTTAACCACTCGGCCACGACAACGTTGACAGAAGAAAACAGGCTTGTTAGGAGTGAATGGGCCAACAGGCATAGCCTACAGAAAGTGAAATTTAACAACTGAAAGATAATGCAGTAACTCATTATAATGCAATAACACAAAATGTTCCCCTCATTCATTTGTTATTAAGTCCAGCTGTTTTCTTATTTAACCTTGATCTTTGCTCAGCTCCAGAAGGTCTGCATTTGAGAGTGTTTATTATGAATTGTTATTTCACTGTGTGAAGTTGTTATTTCATCATTCTTATTATTACTGATGAGCAGCATGACTCCTGAGAGGCACTAAAAAACTGTCAGAAGTGGGATTTGAACCCACGCCTCCATGGGAGACTGCGACCTGAACGCAGCGCCTTAGACAGCTCAGCCATCCTGACTACAGCACAGTAACTGGGTATCGGGTTAAAGTGTATGCGGTAAAAGTAGAAATATGAACAACGCTCTAAAATCACCACAGAGACCAGAACAACTATGCACGATACTGACTTGCACTTTCAATAGTCATTTGTTTTTATAAATTAAAAAGTCCAGTCATTGATTTAACCTCAATATGGCCTTCAATGGGAAAGAGTAGTAAATCGTCATTGAATGAGCGCTAAACTGGCATCAGAATATGGCCATTCTGATATAAATGATAAAATTCCTCAGATAAGACTGAAAAAGTGTCTGGAAATATCAGCAACCATCAGGGTAAGAGTGACAACAGGTCCACATGGGGGAAATCCTTACAAATGGCTTAATGAGTCATTTCAACGCAATCGTGTTATTATTTATTTTCAGGGTTTAACAAGGCAGCTCACCTGTGATTTGACATTAGATGCGGCGACTTTGATTACCCTGCAGACGATATTTTTGTTCTTCCCGCCAATACAATCCACTGACAACGACCGACGAGTTCTGCGTTCCGAGATTATTTTTGTTATTTGCCTGTTTGGGGCCCGCCTGTGAAATTGCGCGATTCTTGCAATTCTCTTTCAGCCTCTCATCAACTAGCTGTTTTTGCAGAATATTAAAAATACGATAGTTATTCACTACTCATATTAACTAGGTGTCATTTACGTTACCTTAAGTCATTTATTTTTCAACTGGATTTTACAAAGGTGCATGACATGCAGGCGCTAAAAAGTTGTCAGGAGGGGGTTTCAAACCATGCCTATAGGGGAGTCTGCGACCTGAATGACTTAATGGTTATTTTCAATGCAATCAAGTTTTTTCTTTTTCTTTTAGGGTTTAACAAGGTTTCTCACCTGTTACCTGTGGCTTGACTTTAGATGTGGCCAGTTCGATTACCCTGCAGACTATAAGAGTGTCTTCAGAATATGGCCAATTTGACATGAATTTAAAAATGCCTCAGATAGGACCAAAAAAGTGTCTGGAGCTTCCCGTCAGGGTAAGAGTGACAACAGGTTTCCACATGTCAAAATGGGGGAAATCTTAGCAAATGGCTTCATGGTTATTCATGAGAATCGTGTTGTTGTATTGTTGAGTGTATCATGGGATCTCACCTGAAATCTGTGGCTTGACTACAAACCTGTAACCTATGCTACTGTGGCCTATAGAGCTAGAAGGCTGGATAACCAGGTGTGTAAAGGTGTGAAGTGGGACAGATGGCCTGCAGTCCTATCCCAAATGGACAACTAATCCCTATGTACTTGCGGAGATCTGAGAGGATGCGATTGGTATAAGAAACACGACTAAACTTCAACCTCCGGAGGGGTCAAAAAAATACATTTTCGTGGTCAGCAGGATTTGAAACTGCGCAGGAAGATCCTAATGGATTTCTAGTCCATCGCCTTAACCACTCGGCCACGATAACGTTGACAGAAGAAAACAAGCTTGTTAGGAGTGAATGGGCCAACAGGCATAGCCTACAGAAAGTGAAATTTAACAACTGAAAGATAATGCAGTAACTCATTATAATGCAATAACACAAAATGTTCCCCTCATTCATTTATTATTAAGTCCAGCTGTTTTCTTATTTAACATTGATCTTTGCTCAGCTCCAGAAGGTCTGCATTTGAGAGTGTTTATTATGAATTGTTATTTCACTGTGTGAAGTTGTTATTTCATCATTCTTATTATTACTGCTGAGCAGCATGACTCCTGAGAGGCACTAAAACACTGTCAGAAGTGGGATTTGAACCCACGCCTCCATGGGAGACTGCGACCTGAACGCAGCGCCTTAGACCGCTCGGCCATCCTGACTACAGCACAGTAACCGGGTACCGGGTTAAAGTGTATGCGGTAAAAGTAGAAATATGAACAACGCTCTAAAATCACCACAGAGACCAGAACAACTATGCACGATACTGACTTGCACTTTCAATAGTCATTTGTTTTTATAAATGAAAAAGTCCAGTCATTGATTTAACCTCAATATGGCCTTCAATGGGAAAGAGTAGTAAATCGTCATTGAATGAGCGCTAAACTGGCATCAGAATATGGCCATTCTGATATAAATGATAAAATTCCTCAGATAAGACTGAAAAAGTGTCTGGAAATATCAGCAACCATCAGGGTAAGAGTGACAACAGGTCCAGATGGGGGAAATCCTTACAAATGGCTTAATGAGTCATTTCAACACAATCGTGTTATTATTTATTTTTAGGGTTTAACAAGGCAGCTCACCTGTGACTTGACATTAGATGCGGCGACTTTGATTACCCTGCAGACGATATTTTTGTTCTTCCCGCCAATACAATCCACTGACAACGACCGACGAGTTCTGCGTTCCGAGATTATTTTTGTTATTTGCCTGTTTGGGGCCTGCCTGTGAAATTGCGCGATTCTTGCAATTCTCTTTCAGCCTCTCATCAACTAGCTGTTTTTGCAGAATATAAAAAATATGATAGTTATTCACTACTCATATTAACTAGGTGTCATTTACGTTACCTTAAGTCATTTATTTTTCAAACTGGATTTTACAAAGGTGCATGACATGCAGGCGCTAAAAAATTGTCAGGAGGGGGTTTCAAACCATGCCTATAGGGGAGTCTGCGACCTGAATGACTTAATGGTTATTTTCAATGCAATCAAGTTTTTTCTTTTTCTTTTAGGGTTTAACAAGGTTTTTCACCTGTTACCTGTGGCTTGACTTTAGATGTGGCCAGTTCGATTACCCTGCAGCCTAAGAGCGTCTTCAGAATATGGCCAATTTGACATGAATTTAAAAATGCCTCAGATAGGACCAAAAAAGTGTCCGGAGCTTCCCGTCAGGGTAAGAGTGACAACAGGTTTCCACATGTCAAAATGGGGGAAATCTTAGCAAATGGCTTCATGGTTATTCATGAGAATCGTGTTGTTGTATTGTTGAGTGTATCATGGGATCTCACCTGAAATCTGTGGCTTGACTACAAACCTGTAACCTATGCTACTGTGGCATATAGAGCTAGAAGGCTGGATAACCAGGTGTGTAAAGGTTTGAAGTGGGATAGATGGCCTGCAGTCCTATCCCAAATGGACAACTAATCCCTATGTACTTGCGGAGATCTGAGAGGATGCGATTGGTATAAGAAACACGACTAAACTTCAACCTCCGGAGGGGTCAAAAAAAAGCATTTTCGTTGTCGGCAGGATTTGAACATGCGCAGGAAGATCCTAATGAATTTCTAGTCCATCGCCTTAACCTCTCGGCCACGACAACGTTGACAGAAGAAAACAGGCTTGTTAGGAGTGAATGGGCCAACAGGCATAGCCTACAGAAAGTGAAATTTAACAACAAGATAATGCAGTAACTCATTATAATTTGAACCCACGCCTCCATGGGAGACTGCGACCTGAACGCAGCGCCTTAGACCGCTCGGCCATCCTGACTACAGCACAGTAACTGGGTATAGGTTTAAAGTGTATGCGGTAAAAGTAGAAGTATGAACAAAGCTCTAAAATCACCACAGAGACCAGAACAACTATGCACGATACTGACTTGCACTTTCAATAGTCATTTGTTTTTATAAATTAAAAAGTCCAGTCATTGATTTAACCTCAATATGGCCTTCAATGGGAAAGAGTAGTAAATCGCCATTGAATGAGCGCTAAACTGGCATCAGAATATGGCCATTCTGATATAAATGATAAAATTCCTCAGATAAGACTGAAAAAGTGTCTGGAAATATCAGCAACCATCAGGGTAAGAGTGACAACAGGTCCACATGGGGGAAATCCTTACAAATGGCTTAATGGGTCATTTCAACGCAATCGTGTTATTATTTATTTTTAGGGTTTAACAAGGCAGCTCACCTGTGACTTGACATTAGATGCGGCGACTTCGATTACCCTGCAGACGATATTCTTGTTCTTCCCGCCAATACAATCCACTGACAACGACCGACGAGTTCTGCGTTCCGAGATTATTTTTGTTATTTGCCTGTTTGGGGCCCGCCTGTGAAATTGCGCGATTCTTGCAATTCTCTTTCAGCCTCTCATCAACTAGCTGTTTTTGCAGAATATTAAAAATACGATAGTTATTCACTACTCATATTAACTAGGTGTCATTTACTTTACCTTAAGTCATTTATTTTTCAACTGGATTTTACAAAGGTGCATGACATGCAGGCGCTAAAAAGTTGTCAGGAGGGGGTTTCAAACCATGCCTATAGGGGAGTCTGCGACCTGAATGACTTAATGGTTATTTTCAATGCAATCGAGTTTTTTCTTTTTCTTTTAGGGTTTAACAAGGTTTTTCACCTGTTACCTGTGGCTTGACTTTAGATGTGGCCAGTTCGATTACCCTGCAGCCTAAGAGCGTCTTCAGAATATGGCCAATTTGACATGAATTTAAAAATGCCTCAGATAGGACCAAAAAAGTGTCCGGAGCTTCCCGTCAGGGTAAGAGTGACAACAGGTTTCCACATGTCAAAATGGGGGAAATCTTAGCAAATGGCTTCATGGTTATTCATGAGAATCGTGTTGTTGTATTGTTGAGTGTATCATTGGATCTCACCTGAAATCTGTGGCTTGACTACAAACCTGTAACCTATGCTACTGTGGCCAAAGAGCTAGAAGGCTGGATAACCAGGTGTGTAAAGGTTTGAAGTGGGATAGATGGCCTGCAGTCCTATCCCAAATGGACAACTAATCCCTATGTACTTGCGGAGATCTGAGAGGATGCGATTGGTATAAGAAACACGACTAAACTTCAACCTCCGGAGGGGTCAAAAAAAAGCATTTTTGTTGTCGGCAGGATTTGAACATGCGCAGGAAGATCCTAATGAATTTCTAGTCCATCGCCTTAACCTCTCGGCCACGACAACGTTGACAGAAGAAAACAGGCTTGTTAGGAGTGAATGGGCCAACAGGCATAGCCTACAGAAAGTGAAATTTAACAACAAGATAATGCAGTAACTCATTATAATTTGAACCCACGCCTCCATGGGAGACTGCGACCTGAACGCAGCGCCTTAGACCGCTCGGCCATCCTGACTACAGCACAGTAACTGGGTATAGGTTTAAAGTGTATGCGGTAAAAGTAGAAGTATGAACAAAGCTCTAAAATCACCACAGAGACCAGAACAACTATGCACGATACTGACTTGCACTTTCAATAGTCATTTGTTTTTATAAATTAAAAAGTCCAGTCATTGATTTAACCTCAATATGGCCTTCAATGGGAAAGAGTAGTAAATCGCCATTGAATGAGCGCTAAACTGGCATCAGAATATGGCCATTCTGATATAAATGATAAAATTCCTCAGATAAGACTGAAAAAGTGTCTGGAAATATCAGCAACCATCAGGGTAAGAGTGACAACAGGTCCACATGGGGGAAATCCTTACAAATGGCTTAATGGGTCATTTCAACGCAATCGTGTTATTATTTATTTTTAGGGTTTAACAAGGCAGCTCACCTGTGACTTGACATTAGATGCGGCGACTTCGATTACCCTGCAGACGATATTTTTGTTCTTCCCGCCAATACAATCCACTCACAACGACCGACGAGTTCTGCGTTCCGAGATTATTTTTGTTATTTGCCTGTTTGGAGCCCGCCTGTGAAATTGCGCGATTCTTGCAATTCTCTTTCAGCCTCTCATCAACTAGCTGTTTTTGCAGAATATTAAAAATACGATAGTTATTCACTACTCATATTAACTAGGTGTCATTTACGTTACCTTAAGTCATTAATTTTTCAACTGGATTTTACAAAGGTGCATGACATGCAGGCGCTAAAAAGTTGTCAGGAGGGGGTTTCAAACCATGCCTATAGGGGAGTCTGCGACCTGAATGACTTAATGGTTATTTTCAATGCAATCGAGTTTTTTCTTTTTCTTTTAGGGTTTAACAAGGTTTCTCACCTGTTACCTGTGGCTTGACTTTAGATGTGGCCAGTTCGATTACCCTGCAGACTATAAGAGTGTCTTCAGAATATGGCCAATTTGACATGAATTTAAAAATGCCTCAGATAGGACCAAAAAAGTGTCTGGAGCTTCCCGTCAGGGTAAGAGTGACAACAGGTTTCCACATGTCAAAATGGGGGAAATCTTAGCAAATGGCTTCATGGTTATTCATGAGAATCGTGTTGTTGTATTGTTGAGTGTATCATGGGATCTCTCCTGAAATCTGTGGCTTGACTACAAACCTGTAACCTATGCTACTGTGGCCTATAGAGCTAGAAGGCTGGATAACCAGGTGTGTAAAGGTGTGAAGTGGGACAGATGGCCTGCAGTCCTATCCCAAATGGACAACTAATCCCTATGTACTTGCGGAGATCTGAGAGGATGCGATTGGTATAAGAAACACGACTAAACTTCAACCTCCGGAGGGGTCAAAAAAATACATTTTCGTTGTCGGCAGGATTTGAACCTGCGCAGGAAGATCCTAATGGATTTTTAGTCCATTGCCTTAACCACTCGGCCACGATAACATTGACAGAAGAAAACAGGCTTGTTAGGAGTGAATGGGCCAACAGGCATAGCCTACAGAAAGTGAAATTTAACAACTGAAAGATAATGCAGTAACTCATTATAATGCAATAACACAAAATGTTCCCCTCATTCATTTGTTATTAAGTCCAGCTGTTTTCTTATTTAACATTGATCTTTGCTCAGCTCCAGAAGGTCTGCATTTGAGAGTGTTTATTATGAATTGTTATTTCACTGTGTGAAGTTGTTATTTCATCATTCTTATTATTACTGCTGAGCAGCATGACTCCTGAGAGGCACTAAAACACTGTCAGAAGTGGGATTTGAACCCACGCCTCCATGGGAGACTGCGACCTGAACGCAGCGCCTTAGACCGCTCGGCCATCCTGACTACAGCACAGTAACCGGGTACCGGGTTAAAGTGTATGCGGTAAAAGTAGAAATATGAACAACGCTCTAAAATCACCACAGCGACCAGAACAACAATGCACGATACTGACTTGCACTTTCAATAGTCATTTGTTTTTATAAATTAAAAAGTCCAGTCATTGATTTAACCTCAATATGGCCTTCAATGGGAAAGAGTAGTAAATCGTCATTGAATGAGCGCTAAACTGGCATCAGAATATGGCCATTCTGATATAAATGATAAAATTCCTCAGATAAGACTGAAAAAGTGTCTGGAAATATCAGCAACCATCAGGGTAAGAGTGACAACAGGTCCACATGGGGGAAATCCTTACAAATGGCTTAATGGGTCATTTCAACGCAATCGTGTTATTATTAATTTTTAGGGTTTAACAAGGCAGCTCACCTGTGACTTGACATTAGATGCGGCAACTTCGATTACCCTGCAGACGATATTTTTGTTCTTCCCGCCAATACAATCCACTGACAACGACCGACGAGTTCTGCGTTCCGAGATTATTTTTGTTATTTGCCTGTTTGGGGCCCGCCTGTGAAATTGCGCGATTCTTGCAATTCTCTTTCAGCCTCTCATCAACTAGCTGTTTTTGCAGAATATTAAAAATACGATAGTTATTCACTACTCATATTAACTAGGTGTCATTTACGTTTCCTCAAGTCATTTATTTTTCAACTGGATTTTACAAAGGTGCATGACATGCAGGCGCTAAAAAATTGTCAGGAGGGGGTTTCAAACCATGCCTATAGGGGAGTCTGCGACCTGAATGACTTAATGGTTATTTTCAATGCAATCAAGTTTTTTCTTTTTCTTTTAGGGTTTAACAAGGTTTCTCACCTGTTACCTGTGGCTTGACTTTAGATGTGGCCAGTTCGATTACCCTGCAGACTATAAGAGTGTCTTCAGAATATGGCCAATTTGACATGAATTTAAAAATGCCTCAGATAGGACCAAAAAAGTGTCTGGATCTTCCCGTCAGGGTAAGAGTGACAACAGGTTTCCACATGTCAAAATGGGGGAAATCTTAGCAAATGGCTTAATGGTTATTCATGAGAATCGTGTTGTTGTATTGTTGAGTGTATCATGGGATCTCACCTGAAATCTGTGGCTTGACTACAAACCTGTAACCTATGCTACTGTGGCCTATAGAGCTAGAAGGCTGGATAACCAGGTGTGTAAAGGTGTGAAGTGGGATAGATGGCCTGCAGTCCTATCCCAAATGGACAACTAATCCCTATGTACTTGCGGAGATCTGAGAGGATGCGATTGGTATAAGAAACACGACTAAACTTCAACCTCCGGAGGGGTCAAAAAAATGCATTTTCATTGTCGGCAGGATTTGAACCTACGCAGGAAGATCCTAATGGATTTCTAGTCCATCGCCTTAACCACTCGACCACGACAACGTTGACAGAAGAAAACAGGCTTGTTAGGAGTGAATGGGCCAACAGGCATAGCCTACAGAAAGTGAAATTTAACAACTGAAAGATAATGCAGTAACTCATTATAATGCAATAACACAAAATGTTCCCCTCATTCATTTGTTATTAAGTCCAGCTGTTTTCTTATTTAACCTTGATCTTTGCTCAGCTCCAGAAGTTCTGCATTTGAGAGTGTTTATTATGAATTGCTATTTCACTGTGTGAAGTTGTTATTTCATCATTCATATTATTACTGCTGAGCAGCATGACTCCTGAGAGGCACTAAAAAACTGTCAGAAGTGGGATTTGAACCCACGCCTCCATGGGAGACTGCGACCTGAACGCAGCGCCTTAGACCGCTCGGCCATCCTGACTACAGCACAGTAACTGGGTATCGGGTTAAAGTGTATGCGGTAAAAGTAGAAATATGAACAACGCTCTAAAATCACCACAGAGACCAGAACAACTATGCACGATACTGACTTGCACTTTCAATAGTCATTTGTTTTTATAAATTAAAAAGTCCAGTCATTGATTTAACCTCAATATGGCCTTCAATGGGAAAGAGTAGTAAATCGTCATTGAATGAGCGCTGGCATCAGAATATGGCCATTCTGATATAAATGATAAAATTCCTCAGATAAGACTGAAAAAGTGTCTGGAAATATCAGCAACCATCAGGGTAAGAGTGACAACAGGTCCACATGGGGGAAATCCTTACAAATGGCTTAATGGGTCATTTCAACGCAATCGTGTTATTATTTATTAACAAGGCAGCTCACCTGTAACTTCAAATCAAATCAAATCAAATGTTATTTGTCACATACACATGGTTAGCAGATGTTAATGCGAGTGTAGCGAAATGCTTGTGCTTCTAGTTCCGACAATGCAGTAATAACCAACAAGTAATCTAACTAACAATTCCAAAACTACTGTCTTGTACACAGTGTAAGGGGATACAGAATATGTACATAAGGATATATGAATGAGTGATGGTACAGAGCAGCATAGACAAGATACAGTAGATGGTTTCGAGTACAGTATATACATATGAGATGAGTATGTAAACAAAGTGGCATAGTTAATTAAAGTGGCTAGTGATACATGTATTACATAAGGATACAGTCGATGATATAGAGTACAGTATATACGTATGCATATGAGATGAATAATGTAGGGTATGTAACATTATATAAGGTAGCATTGTTTAAAGTGGCTAGTGATATATTTACATCATTTCCCATCAATTCCCATTATTAAAGTGGCTGGAGTTGAGTCAGTGTCAGTGTGTTGGCAGCAGCCACTCAATGTTAGTGGTGGCTGTTTAACAGTCTGATGGCCTTGAGATATAAGCTGTTTTTCAGTCTCTAAGGTCCCAGCTTTGATGCACCTGTACTGACCTCGCCTTCTGGATGATAGCGGGGTGAACAGGCAGTGGCTCGGGTGGTTGATGTCTTTGATGATCTTTATGGCCTTCCTGTGACATCGGGTGGTGTAGGTGTCCTTGAGGGCAGGTAGTTTGCCCCCGGTGATGCGTTGTGCAGACCTCACTACCCTCTGGAGAGCCTTACGGTTGAGGGCGGAGCAGTTGCCGTACCAGGCGGTGATACAGCCCGCCAGGATGCTCTCGATTGTGCATCTGTAGAAGTTTGTGAGTGCTTTTGGTGACAAGCCGAATTTCTTCAGCCTCCTGAGGTTGAAGAGGCGCTGCTGCGCCTTCTTCACAATGCTGTCTGTGTGAGTGGACCAATTCAGTTTGTCTGTGATGTGTATGCCGAGGAACTTAAAACTTGCTACCCTCTCCACTACTGTTCCATCGATGTGGATAGGGGGGTGTTCCCTCTGCTGTTTCCTGAAGTCCACAATCATCTCCTTAGTTTTGTTGACGTTGAGTGTGAGGTTATTTTCCTGACACCACACTCCGAGGGCCCTCACCTCCTCCCTGTAGGCCGTCTCGTCGTTGTTGGTAATCAAGCCTACCACTGTTGTGTCGTCCGCAAACTTGATGATTGAGTTGGAGGCGTGCGTGGCCACGCAGTCGTGGGTGAACAGGGAGTACAGGAGAGGGCTCAGAACGCACCCTTGTGGGGCCCCAGTGTTGAGGATCAGCGGGGAGGAGATGTTGTTGCCTACCCTCACCACCTGGGGGCGGCCCGTCAGGAAGTCCAGTACCCAGTTGCACAGGGCGGGGTCGAGACCCAGGGTCTCGAGCTTGATGACGAGCTTGGAGGGTACTATGGTGTTGAATGCCGAGCTGTAGTCAATGAACAGCATTCTCACATAGGTACAGTGCCTTGCGAAAGTATTCGGCCCCCTTGAACTTCGCGACCTATTGCCACATTTCAGGCTTCAAACATAAAGATATAAAACTGTATTTTTTTGTGACGAATCAACAACAAGTGGGACACAATCATGAAGTGGAACGACATTTATTGGATATTTCAAACTGTTTTAATAATTATCCTGTTACATCTACCCCCCCCTTTTTTGAAAATTCTGTTAAAAATCGCGCAACTTTTCAGCGTCCTGCTACTCATGCCAGGAATATAGTATATGCATATGATTAGTATGTGTGGATAGAAAACACTCTGAAGTTTATAAAACTGGTTAAATCACGGCTGTGACTATAACAGAGCGTGTGTTTCATTGAAAAACGCAAGAAAAACTGCTCTCTGAAAGCAAAAAATAATTTCCATAAGTCACTTCCACCAGTTGTTAAAGGAGAACAGAATTTAATGGGAATTTGCCTGCACCGTCTACAAATTCCGCACGATGGCGCCATTGTACTAATTTTCAATCGAATTAATTGTTGGAAAATCCATCTGTCTGACCCCAAGTTTTCCAGTCTTCACCCGGATGCAGTTCAGGGAGAGATCAGATTGCATTGTTTTTGAAGTGAGGACCTATTGAAGAGACATCGCCCTGTAATCGTTTTGATAGATTATAAACGTTTACTAATACCTAAAGTTGGATTACAAAAGGATTTCGAAGTGTTTTGTGAAAGTTTATCGTCGACTTTTTTAATTTAAAAAAATTACGCAGCGTTTAAAAACGATGAATTTTTCTGAATGACACTACTTCTATACAAAGCTATTTTGGGTATATATGGACCGATTTAAACGAAAAAAAGACCCAATAGTGATGTTTATGGGGCATATAGGAGTGCCAAGAAAGAAGCTCGTCTAAGGTAATGAATGTTTTATATTTTATTTCTGCGTTTTGGGTAGCGCCGTCTATCGCAAAATCTGTTGTTTACGTGTCGAGCTGGCATTTTGGGGGGTGCATGCTATCAGATAATAGCTTCTGATGCTTTCGCCGAAAAGCATTTTAAAAATCTGACTTGCTGGCTAGGTTCACAACGAGTGTAGCTTTAATTTAATACCCTGCTTGTGAATTTTGATCAAGGTTTGAGTTTTAACGAGTACATTTAGCATTTAGCGTAGTGCATTTGCATTTCCAGGTGCCTACTTGGGACATGTGCGTCTCAAGTAGATTCAAGATTAACAAATCAAAAACTGAAAAATTGGGCGTGCAAAATTATTCAGCCCCTTTACTTTCAGTGCAGCAAACTCTCTCCAGAAGTTCAGTGAGGATCTCTGAATGATCCAATGTTGACCTAAATGACTAATGATGATAAATACAATCCACCTGTGTGTAATCAAGTCTCCGTATAAATGCACCTGCACTGTGATAGTCTCAGAGGTCCGTTAAAAGCGCAGAGAGCATCACGAAGAACAAGGAACACACCAGGCAGGTCCGAGATACTGTTGTGAAGAAGTTTAAAGCCGGATTTGGATACAAAAAGATTTCCCAAGCTTTAAACATCCCAAGGAGCACTGTTCAAGCAATAATATTGAAATGGAAGGAGTATCAGACCACTGCAAATCTACCAAGACCTGGCCGTCCCTCTAAACTTTCAGCTCATACAAGGAGAAGACTGATCAGAGATGCAGCCAAGAGGCCCATGATCACTCTGGATGAACTGCAGAGATCTACAGCTGAGGTGGGAGACTCTGTCCATAGGACAACAATCAGTCGTATATTACACAAATCTGGCCTTTATGGAAGAGTGGCAAGAAGAAAGCCATTTCTTAAAGATATCCATAAAAAGTGTTGTATAAAGTTTGCCACAAGCCACCTGGGAGACACACCAAACATGTGGAAGAAGGTGCTCTGGTCAGATGAAACCAAAATTGAACTTTTTGGCATAAAAGCAACACAGCTGAACACACCATCCCCACTGTCAAACATGGTGGTGGCAGCATCATGGTTTGGGCCTGCTTTTCTTCAGCAGGGACAGGGAAGATGGTTAAAATTGATGGGAAGATGGATGGAGCCAAATACAGGACCATTCTGGAAGAAAACCTGATGGAGTCTGCAAAAGACCTGAGACTGGGACGGAGATTTGTCTTCCAACAAGACAATGATCCAAAACATAAAGCAAAATCTACAATGGAATGGTTCAAAAATAAACATTTCCAGGTGTTAGAATGGCCAAGTCAAAGTCCAGACCTGAATCCAATCGAGAATCTGTGGAAAGAACTGAAAACTGCTGTTCACAAATGCTCTCCATCCAACCTCACTGAGCTCGAGCTGTTTTGCAAGGAGGAATGGGAAAAGATTTCAGTCTCTCGATGTGCAAAACTGATAGAGACATACCCCAAGCGACTTACAGCTGTAATCGCAGCAAAAGGTGGCGCTACAAAGTATTAACTTAAGGGGGCTGAATAATTTTGCACGCCCAATTTTTCAGTTTTTGATTTGTTAAAAAGGTTTGAAATATCCAATAAATGTCGTTCCACTTCATGATTGTGTCCCACTTGTTGTTGATTCTTCACAAAAAAATACAGTTTTATATCTTTATGTTTGAAGCCTGAAATGTGGCAAAAGGCCGCAAAGTTCAAGGGGGCCGAATACTTTCGCAAGGCACTGTATTCCTCTTGTCCAGATGGGTTAGGGCAGTGTGCAGTGTGGTTGAGATTGCATCGTCTGTGGACCTATTTGGGCGGTAAGCAAATTGGAGTGGGTCTAGGGTGTCAGGTAGGGTGGAGGTGATATGGTCCTTGACTAGTCTCTCAAAGCACTTCATGATGACGGAAGTGAGTGCTACGGGGCGGTAGTCGTTTAGCTCAGTTACCTTAGCTTTCTTGGGAACAGGAACAATGGTGGCCCTCTTGAAGCATGTGGGAACAGCAGACTGGTATAGGGATTGATTGAATATGTCCGTAAACACACCGACCAGCTGGTCTGCGCATGCTCTGAGGGCGCGGCTGGGGATGCCGTCTGGGCCTGCAGCCTTGCGAGGGTTAACACGTTTAAATGTCTTACTCACCTCGGCTGCAGTGAAGGAGAGACCGCATGTTTTCGTTGCAGGCCGTGTCAGTGGCACTGTATTGTCCTCAAAGCGGGCAAAAAAGTTATTTAGTCTGCCTGGGAGCAGGACATCCTGGTCCGTGACTGGGCTGGATTTCTTCCTGTAGTCCGTGATTGACTGTAGACCCTGCCACATGCCTCTTGTGTCTGAGCCGTTGAATTGAGATTCTACTTTGTCTCTGTACTGACGCTTAGCTTGTTTGATAGCCTTGCGGAGGGAATAGCTGCGCTGTTTGTATTCGGTCATGTTACCAGACACCTTGCCCTGATTAAAAGCAGTGGTTCGCGCTTTCAGTTTCACGCGAATGCTGCCATCAATCCACGGTTTCTGGTTAGGGAATGTTTTAATCGTTGCTATGGGAACGACATCTTCAACGCACGTTCTAATGAACTCGCACACCGAATCAGCGTATTCGTCAATGTTGTTGTCTGACGCAATACGAAACATGTCCCAGTCCACGTGATGGAAGCAGTTGGTCGGACCAGCGTTGGACAGACATCAGTGTGGGAGCCTCTTGTTTTAGTTTCTGTCTGTAGGCAGGGATCAACAAAATGGAGTCGTGGTCAGCTTTTCCGAAAAGGGGGGCGGGGCAGGGCCTTATATGCGTCGCGGAAGTTAGAGTAACAATGATCCAAGGTCTTTCCACCCCTGGTTGCGCAATCGATATGCTGATAAAATTTAGGGAGTCTTGTTTTCAGATTAGCCTTGTTAAAATCCCCAGCTACAATGAATGCAGCCTCCGGATAAATGGTTTCCAGTTTGCAAAGAGTCAAATAAAGTTCATTCAGAGCCATCGATGTGTCTGCTTGGGGGGGGATATATACGGCTGTGATTATAATCGAAGAGAATTCTCTTGGTAGATAATGCGGTCTACATTTGATTGTGAGGAATTCTAAATCAGGTGAACAGAAGGATTTGAGTTCCTGTATGTTTCTTTCATCACACCATGTCACGTTAGCCATAAGGCATACGCCCCCGCCCCTCTTCTTACCAGAAAGATGTTTGTTTCTGTCTGCGCGATGCGTGGAGAAACCCGTTGGCTGCACCGCCTCGGATAGCGTCTCTCCAGTGAGCCACGTTTCCGTGAAGCAAAGAACGTTACAGTCTCTGATGTCCCTCTGGAATGCTACCCTTGCTCGGATTTCATCAACCTTGTTGTCAAGAGACTGGACATTGGCAAGAAGAATGCTAGGGAGTGGTGCACGGTGTGCCCGTCTCCGGAGTCTGACCAGAAGACCGCCTCGTTTCCCTCTTTTTCGGAGTCGTTTTTTTGGGTCGCTGCATGGGATCCGCTCCGTTGTCCTGTTTGTAAGGCAGAACACAGGATCCGCGTCACGAAAAACATATTCTTGGTCGTACTGATGGTGAGTTGACGCTGATCTTATATTCAGTAGTTCTTCTCGACTGTATGTAATGAAACCTAAAATGACCTGGGGTACTAATGTAAGAAATAACACGTAAAAAAACAAAAAACTGCATAGTTTCATAGGAACGCGAAGCGAGGCGGCCATCTCTGTCGGCGCCGGAAGTAATTGACATTAGATGCGGCGACTTCGATTACCCTGCAGACGATATTTTTGTTCTTCCCGCCAATACAATCCACTGACAACGACCGACGAGTTGTGCGTTCCGAGATTATTTTTGTTATTTGCCTGTTTGTGGCCCGCCTGTGAAATTGCGTGATTCTTGCAACTCTTTAAGCCTCTCATCAACTAGCCGTTTTTCCAGAATATTAAAAATACGACAGTTATTCACTACTCATATTAACTAGTTGTCATTTACATTACCTTAAGTCATTTATTTTTCAACTGGATTTTACAAAGGTACATGACATGCAGGCGCTAAAAAGTTGTCAGGAGTGGGTTTCAAACCATGCCTATAGGGGAGTCTGCGACCTGAATGACTTAATGGTTATTTTCAACACAATCGTGTTTTTTTCTTTTAGGGTTTATCAAGGTTTCTCACCTGTTACCTGTGGCTTGACTTTAGATGTGGCCAGTTCGATTACCCTGCAGACTATAAGAGTGTCTTCAGAATATGGCCAATTTGACATGAATTTAAAAATGCCTCAGATAGGACCAAAAAAGTGTCTGGAGCTTCCCGTCAGGGTAAGAGTGACAACAGGTTTCCACATGTCAAAATGGGGGAAATCTTAGCAAATGGCTTAATGGTTATTCATGAGAATCGTGTTGTTGTATTGTTGAGTGTATCATGGGATCTCACCTGAAATCTGCGGCTTGACTACAAACCTGTAACCTATGCTACTGTGGCCTATAGAGCTAGAAGGCTGGATAACCAGGTGTGTAAAGGTGTGAAGTGGGATAGATGGCCTGCAGTCCTATCCCAAATGGACAACTAATTCCTATGTACTTGCAGAGATCTGAGAGGATGCGATTGGTATAAGAAACACGACTAAACTTCAACCTCCGGAGGGGTCAAAAAAATGCATTTTTGTTGTCGGCAGGATTTGAACCTGCGCAGGAAGATCCTAATGGATTTCTAGTCCATCGCCTTAACCACTCGGCCACGACAACGTTGACAGAAGAAAACAGGCTTGTTAGGAGTGAATGGGCCAGTAGGCATAGCTTACAGCAACACATTTTTTATTATTTCGCCGAAAAGCATTTTTTAAATCTGACATGTTGGCTGGATTCACAACGAGTGTATCTTTAATTGAGTACCCTTCATGTGTGATTTAATGAAAGTTTGAGTTTTATCGCGTTTTATTTGCGCTCTGCATTTCCCCAGGCTATTGGCCACAAGAGACGCTAGCGTCTCTATATCCCTAAGAGGGTATTAAGGAAAAAATAAAAGTTTAGTATAAGATATGCAAGGAAAAAGGGAGGAAGGATGAAAAGAGAAGAAAATGAGTTGAGAGCTAGATTGGATGAAGAAATGGGGAAGTGTGACAGGGAACCTAATTATAATATAGAAACGGTTTTAGATTTAAAAGCAAAATTGAGTAAATATGAAATAGATAAGTGTACGGGTGCAATTATAAGAAGTAGGGCAAAGTATGTTTTGGAGGGGGAGAAATGTACTTCATTTTTCTTGGTTTAGAGAAGAATAAACAGAGGAGAACATATTAGAGAGATTGAAAATGTAAAAGGTGAAGTTGTCAATGATTATGTAGAGATATTAGAAACAGTGCAGAATTTTTATAAGGATTTATTTAAGAAAGGGGAGGTGGATGAGGGGTGTGTAAAGGAGATATTGGATAGTGTGGATGTGCAAATTGATGTAGAGGATAAACAAATGTGTGATGGGAAGATAACAGTGAATGAAGTTAAAGATGCGATTAAGGGGTTACAAGTAAATAAGAGTCCTGGTGTGGATGGAATAATTGCAGAATTTTATAAAATATGAAAGTTTATCAATATATGAAGGATAATAGTGTTTCAGAATCTATGGTGACAGGGCTGATAACGATTTTATATAAAAATAAGGGGAGCAACTTGAAACTGGAGAATTATAGGCCAATTAGTTTTTTACATTCGGATTATAAGATTTTAGCTAAGATACTGGCAAATAGAAAGAAGCAAGTTTTAAATGATATTATAGCACCTACACAGAATTATAGTGTGCCTGGTAGAGATATTGCTGATACAATTAGAGATGTAATAAATAAAATAGTTAAGCATAGATTTAAATAAAGCTTTTGATAGGGTGGAACATGATTTTATGTTTAGGGTAATGGATGAATATGGTTTTGGTAATAGAATAATAGGATGGATAAAATTATATAAGAAGGCAAAAAGTAGGGTAACGTGTAATGGGGTTTTAACTGATTCTTTTATTCTTGAGAAATCTGTGAGACAAGGGTGCCCTTTATCAGCTTTATTATTTGTTTAGTCGGTAGAACCTTTAGCAGCATTTCTTAAAAAAGATCATCTTATAAATTGTGTACAGACTCCAAGGTTTTAGTTTGATTCATCAAGACGCAGATGATACCACTATAACAGTTAGAGATGAGGGAAGTGTATAAAGGGTGATGGAGTGTTTTAAAGTATATGGACAAGCATCCGGTTAACATGGAGAAGTCAGTAGTAATGTGTAAGATTAATGAGGGGAATTTTACTTTTAAGGTGGTAAGATTATTTTAAGGTGTTATGAGTGTTTTTAGGGGTGAAGGAAATGGAAGCTAGGGATGTGACATGGAGTGGTGTAATAAATAAAGTTAGGAAGGTGGTAAATATGTAGAGGGGGAGGTCTTTGAAGTTAAAAGGGATTTTAGTTGATTTTTTAATGGGATGGGAAGGGGGTGAAAATAGCTTTAAAACTTTGACTGCAGGTTATGAGGAGGGGGGGAGGGGGGGGGGGTTAAAGTTGGTAGATTTAAGTGTAAGGAAAACAGCAATTAGAGTAAAAATGGTACGGAAATATTTATTTGGTGAATTGGATTATGGGAGGAAAATGTTTTTTTAAGAGTATTTGCAGGAGGTTGGGAGGTTTGGGGACAATGGTTTATTGAGGAGTATGAAGAAGGAAATGTTAGGTAATATACCTTTGTTTTATAGAGAAGTGTTTGAGGCTCGGGGGCAGTTTTTACCAAATATTTATTATGAATGTACCATTTTAGAAAATATTTTAAATCAGCCTATATATTTAAATCCAAAGATAAGTGTAATAATATATTGTTTTGTAAATATGGGATGAGGCAGATATGTTATGTCACCTGAGGTAATTCCTGGGTTCCTTCCATTTCAGGCAATATATGATAATGTGGTTGAAGTAGATGAAGAGATAGTGGGGCAAAAAAGTATTTAGTCATCCACTAATTGTGCAAGTTCTCCCACTTAGGTACACTTCAACTATGACAGACAAAATAAGAAAAAAAAAAAATCGTAGGATTTTTAATGAATTTATTTGCAAATTATGGTGGAAAATAAGTATTTGGTCACCTACAAACAAGCAAGATTTCTGGCTCTCACAGACCTGTAACTTCTTTAAGAGGCTCCTCTGTCCTCCACTCGTTACCTGTATTAAATGGCACCTGTTTGAACTTGTTATCAGTATAAAAGACACCTGTCCACAACCTCAAACAGTCACACTCCAAACTCCACTATGGCCAAGACCAAAGAGCTGTCAAAGGACACCAGAAACAAAATTGTAGACCTGCACCAGGCTGGGAAGACTGAATCTGCAATAGGTAAGCAGCTCGGTTTGAAGAAATCAACTGTGGGAGCAATTATTAGGAAATGGAAGACATACAAGACCACTGATGATCTCCCTCGATCTGGGGCTCCACGCAAGATCTCACCCCGTGGGGTCAAAATGATCACAAGATCGGTGAGCAAAAATCCCACGTGGGGGCCTAGTGAATGACCTGCAGAGAGCTGGGACCAAAGTAACAAAGCCTACCATCAGTAACACACTACGCCGCCAGGGACTCAAATCCTGCAAATGCTAGAGAGCATTTGGATGATCCAGAAGAAGATATGACATTCTCCCTATGGTCAGATGAAACCAAAATATAACTTTTTGGTAAAAACTCAACTCGTCGTGTTTGGAGGAAAAAGAATGCCGAGTTGCATCCAAAGAACACCATACCTACTGTGAAGCATGGGGGTGGAAACATCATGCTTTGGGGCTGATTTTCTGCAAAGGGACCAGGACGACTGATCCGTGTAAAGGAAAGAATGAATGGGGCCATGTATCGTGAGATTGAGTGAAAACCTCCATCAGCAAGGGTATTAAAGATGAAACGTGGCTGGGTCTTTCAGCATGACAATGATCCCAAACACCGCCCGGGCAACGAAAGAGTGGCTTCGTAAGAAGCATTTCAAGGTCCTGGAGTGGCCTAGCCAGTCTCCAGATCTCAACCCCATAGAAAATCTTGAAAGTCTGTGTTGCCCAGCAACAGCCACAAAACATCACTGCTCTAGAGGAGATCTGTATGGAGAAATGGGCCAAAATACCAGCAACTGTGTTTGAAAACCTTGTGAAGACTTACAGAAAACGTTTGACCTTTGTTATATACCCTTTGTTGGCAATGAGAAAGTATTGAGGTAAGTATTTGGTCAGTAACAAAAGTTTATTTTCCACCATAATTTGTAAATAAAATCATTAAAAATCCTACAATGTGATTTTCTGGATTTCTTTTCCTCATTTTGTCTGTCATAGTTGAAGTGTACCTATGATGCAAATTACAGAACTCAAATTTAAGTGGGAGAACTTGCACAATTGGTGGCTGACTAAATACTTTTTTGCCCCACTGTAAGTAAAACTACTGCGGAGAATATGTACAAGAAAATATGATGTATTCCTGGGGAGTGGGTGATTTTAATAAAAAGAGGTGGTCAAAAGAGCGAGGGGTTTACCGGTTTTATATTCTGAAAGTTATGGGGAGAAACATGATTTAAATCAGGTTTAAAACTTTAGATGGTTTATAAGTGGGTGTAGGGTGTTCGCAAACATGTGAAATCAATATGGAAGAATGTAAATGTAAAATAAATCTATAGAATGTGAAGACAATGATTTTAAAATAAAACAAGATTTTTACAAATGTGGTTTGCATCAAATTTATAGGGATATTAAAAAGAGAATGTGATTTGTGGTACGAGGGTGGAAAATTTGATGCACTTTTGTTGAATGTAGTAGGTAGTATTTTAGAGAAAGATAGAGATAATATATAGATACAGTGGAGGAAACTGTGGGTGAGTACTTTAATTGAAATTCTATCAAATGGAAAACTTGTAATTAATTGGTTTTAGTTTATAATCGTTTCACTTTTTTTTTTTCTTTCTGATTTTGTTAAAGGGTGAATTGTTAATCTTTTGTTGTAAATAGTGTTTTGTATATAATAAAAAAGATGTTAAAATGTGCCCGATCTCGGAAGCTAAGCAGGGTCGGTCGGGCCTGGTTAGTACTTGGATGGGAGACCGCCTGGGAATACCAGGTGCTGTAAGCGTTTTGCTCCAGCAGAGGGTTCTCTTGTGTCATGCGTTGAGCAACTGCCTTTTATTTATCACCCTAATGTTGTGTCTTTTTATTGGACTAAATGCAGTTTGTTAGTGCATTCAGCATTTGTTTTTAGGCTAGGAGACTGTCAATGTCTAGTCCATTAGGGTCCTGTAAAATCCCTTCAATGTTTTGCGTAATTTTTTCCTGTATATATGAATTACAAATCAATCATGTTTAGTCTGTTGTATAGTTACAATGTGTAATCATTGATATCCCAGGAGCAGTAAACACTGAAGTGTATAATTGTAATACATACATGCAGACACCGCATCGTTTGATATGACTGAAAGTGTCTGTCATACCTGGACCACACCTTTATTTGCCAAGGAAGAGTACATGGTCAGTGAATATATTCAATGTACGGGCTACAATATGGGAATCTCATACGTGGTAATAACTAAAATACATGTGTAGATAGGTCTTGCATCCTTGGCACAAACGGTATATTCTACTCTAGGCGTCATGAATGCCATTCAGACTTGAGGTTCATTGATTGGTATGAATATTAGTTCAGAACTACTTTTTAGGGTCCATACCCAGAGCGGCAACAGTTATTTTTAATCCGACTCCAGCAAGTAAATAGCTAGCCATGTTACTTCAGCTGCATTGCAAGGCAAGCTTACAATTGTGCAGTCAATGCTTTAGCCAGCTAGATTCTTTACATCCACTGTTTCACAAGACATCCTGGTTTGTTGGTTCTCAGGAGTCCCTGAAAGACAAATTCATTCTCCTAACACTTCTTAGTCTGAACTTGCTAAATAGAGATTTTCGTAATTTAACTTTGACAAAAAAATATATATAGCCGCATCTCTACATTATCACATTCCTCTCAAATTGTACATTTGCTTGACTCGTTAAGACAACTTCCATCTGTTTTGTCAGCAATCTTCGTTGAGCGCCACAAAGCAAGGGTGGCTGGTGTCAAAATTAGTATTTGGTCATCAAAGCCTTGGGACCCAAATGCATAATGATTGCGCCAACTCCCCCTTGTGGTGGTCTGGAGCAATGAAGCCGTCCCACGGTGCAAGCTCACAACTTTTAAAGGAGTGTCTTCAGTCCCCGCTGTTCCGTACGGTGTGTGTTGAAATCTTATCCTGATGCGGAATAGATTGCAGCGTATTCATGGCTCTACCTTCGTAGTTCGGGCTTGGAGATTGTGAAGAGATGTCTTATGGGGAATGCATGGGTGTCCGAGCTGTGCGCTAGTAGTTTTAGAAAACAGACACCTCGGTACATTCAGCTTGTCAACACTTCTTACACAAACAAGTAGCGATGAAGTCAAGCTCTTCCCATTTGAGCCATGAGAGATTGACATGCATATCATTAAAGAAGAAATGTCCATATTTGGATGTTAGGAGTGAATGGGCCAACAGGCATAGCCTACAGAAAGTGAAATTTAACAACTGAAAGATAATGCAGTAACTCATTATAATGCAATAACACAAAATGTTCCCCTCATTCATTTGTTATTAAGTCCAGCTGTTTTCTTATTTAACCTTGATCTTCTTTCAGCTCCAGAAGGTCTGCATTTGAGAGTGTTTATTATGAATTGTTATTTCACTGTGTGAAGTTGTTATTTCATCATTCTTATTATTACTGCTGAGCAGCATGACTCCTGAGAGGCACTAAAAAACTGTCAGAAGTGGGTTTTGAACCCACGCCTCCATGGGAGACTGCGACCTGAACATAGCGCCTTAGACCGCTCGGCCATCCTGACTACAGCACAGTAACTGGGTATCGGGTTAAAGTGTATGCGGTAAAAGTAGAAATATGAACAACGCTCTAAAATCACCACAGAGACCAGAACAACTATGCACGATACTGACTTGCACTTTCAATAGTCATTTGTTTTTATAAATTAAAAAGTCCAGTCATTGATTTAACCTCAATATGGCCTTCAATGGGAAAGAGTAGTAAATCGCCATTGAATGAGCGCTAAACTGGCATCAGAATATGGCCATTCTGATATAAATGATAAAATTCCTCAGATAAGACTGAAAAAGTGTCTGGAAATATCAGCAACCATCAGGGTAAGAGTGACAACAGGTCCACATGGGGGAAATCCTTACAAATGGCTTAATGGGTCATTTCAACGCAATCGTGTTATTATTTATTTTTAGGGTTTAACAAGGCAGCTCACCTGTGACTTGACATTAGATGCGGCGACTTCGATTACCCTGCAGACGATATTTTTGTTCTTCCCGCCAATACAATCCACTGACAACGACCGACGAGTTCTGCGTTTCGAGATTATTTTTGTTATTTGCCAGTTTGGGGCCCGCCTGTGAAATTGCGCAATTCTTGCAATTCTCTTTCAGCCTCTCATCAACTAGCTGTTTTTGCAGAATATTAAAAATACGATAGTTATTCACTACTCATATTAACTAGGTGTCATTTACGTTACCTTAAGTCATTTATTTTTCAACTGGATTTTACAAAGGTGCATGACATGCAGGCGCTAAAAAGTTGTCAGGAGGGGGTTTCAAACCATGCCTATAGGGGAGTCTGCGACCTGAATGACTTAATGGTTATTTTCAATGCAATCAAGTTTTTTCTTTTTCTTTTAGGGTTTAACAAGGTTTCTCACCTGTTACCTGTGGCTTGACTTTAGATGTGGCCAGTTCGATTACCCTGCAGACTATAAGAGTGTCTTCAGAATATGGCCAATTTGACATGAATTTAAAAATGCCTCAGATAGGACCAAAAAAGTGTCTGGAGCTTCCCGTCAGGGTAAGAGTGACAACAGGTTTCCACATGTCAAAATGGGGGAAATCTTAGCAAATGGCTTCATGGTTATTCATGAGAATCGTGTTGTTGTATTGTTGAGTGTATCATGGGATCTCTCCTGAAATCTGTGGCTTGACTACAAACCTGTAACCTATGCTACTGTGGCCTATAGAGCTAGAAGGCTGGATAACCAGGTGTGTAAAGGTGTGAAGTGGGATAGATGGCCTGCAGTCCTATCCCAAATGGACAACTAATCCCTATGTACTTGCGGAGATCTGAGAGGATGCGATTGGTATAAGAAACACGACTAAACTTCAACCTCCGGAGGGGTCAAAAAAATGCATTTTCGTTGTCAGCAGGATTTGAACCTGCGCAGGAAGATCCTAATGGATTTCTAGTCCATCGCCTTAACCACTCGGCCACGACAACGTTGACAGAAGAAAACAGGCTTGTTAGGAGTGAATGGGCCAACAGGCATAGCCTACAGAAAGTTAAATTTAACAACTGAAAGATAATGCAGTAACTCATTATAATGCAATAACACAAAATGTTCCCCTCATTCATTTGTTATTAAGTCCAGCTGTTTTCTTATTTAACCTTGATCTTTGCTCAGCTCCAGAAGGTCTGCATTTGAGAGTGTTTATTATGAATTGTTATTTCACTGTGTGAAGTTGTTATTTCATCATTCTTATTATTACTGCTGAGCAGCATGACTCCTGAGAGGCACTAAAAAACTGTCAGAAGTTGGATTTGAACCCACGCCTCCATGGGAGACTGCGAACTGAACGCAGCGCCTTAGACCGCTCGGCCAGCCTGACTACAGCACAGTAACTGGGTATCGGGTTAAAGTGTATGCGGTAAAAGTAGAAATATGAACAACGCTCTAAAATCACAACAGAGACCAGAACAACTATGCACGATACTGACTTGCACTTTCAATAGTCATTTGTTTTTATAAATTAAAAAGTCCAGTCATTGATTTAACCTCAATATGGCCTTCAATGGGAAAGAGTAGTAAATCGTCATTGAATGAGCGCTAAACTGGCATCAGAATATGGCCATTCTGATATAAATGATAAAATTCCTCAGATAAGACTGAAAAAGTGTCTGGAAATATCAGCAACCATCAGGGTAAGAGTGACAACAGGTCCACAATCCTTACAAATGGCTTAATGGGTCATTTCAACGCAATCGTGTTATTATTTATTTTTAGGGTTTAACAAGGCAGCTCACCTGTGACTTGACATTAGATGCGCAACTTCGATTACCCTGCAGACGATATTTTTGTTCTTCCCGCCAATACAATCCACTGACAACGACCGACGAGTTCTGCGTTCCGAGATTATTTTTGTTATTTGTCTGTTTGGGGGCCGCCTGTGAAATTGCGCGATTCTTGCAATTCTCTTTCAGCCTCTCATCAACTAGCTGTTTTTGTAGAATATTAAAAAAACGATAGTTATTCACTACTCATATTAACTAGGTGTCATTTACGTTACCTTAAGTCATTTATTTTTCAACTGGATTTTACAAAGGTGCATGACATGCAGGCGCTAAAAAGTTGTCAGGAGGGGGTTTCAAACCATGCCTATAGGGGAGTATGCGACCTGAATGACTTAATGGTTATTTTCAATGCAATCAAGTTTTTTCTTTTTCTTTTAGGGTTTAACAAGGTTTCTCACCTGTTACCTGTGGCTTGACTTTAGATGTGGCCAGTTCGATTACCCTGCAGACTATAAGAGTGTCTTCAGAATATGGCCAATTTGACATGAATTTAAAAATGCCTCAGATAGGACCAAAAAAGTGTCTGGAGCTTCCCGTCAGGGTAAGAGTGACAACAGGTTTCCACATGTCAAAATGGGGGAAATCTTAGCAAATGGCTTCATGGTTATTCATGAGAATCGTGTTGTTGTATTGTTGAGTGTATCATGGGATCTCTCCTGAAATCTGTGGCTTGACTACAAACCTGTAACCTATGCTACTGTGGCCTATAGAGCTAGAAGGCTGGATAACCAGGTGTGTAAAGGTGTGAAGTGGGATAGATGGCCTGCAGTCCTATCCCAAATGGACAACTAATCCCTATGTACTTGCGGAGATCTGAGAGGATGCGATTGGTATAAGAAACACGACTAAACTTCAACCTCCGGAGGGGTCAAAAAAATGCATTTTTGTTGTCGGCAGGATTTGAACCTGCGCAGGAAGATCCTAATGGATTTCTAGTCCATTGCCTTAACCACTCGGCCACGACAACATTGACAGACGAAAACATTCTTGTTAGGAGTGAATGGGCCAACAGGCATAGCCTACAGAAAGTGAAATTTAACAACTGAAAGATAATGCAGTAACTCATTATAATGCAATAACATAAAATGTTCCCCTCAATCATTTGTTATTAAGTCCAGCTGTTTTCTTATTTAACCTTGATCTTTGCTCAGCTCCAGAAGGTCTGCATTTGAGAGTGTTTATAATGAATTGTTATTTCACTGTGTGAAGTTGTTATTTCATCATTCTTATTATTACTGCTGAGCAGCATGACTCCTGAGAGGCACTAAAAAACTGTCAGAAGTGGGATTTGAACCCACGCCTCCATGGGAGACTGCGAACTGAACGCAGCGCCTTAGAAAGCTCAGCATTCCTGACTACAGCACAGTAACTGGGTATCGGGTTAAAGTGTATGCGGTAAAAGTAGAAATATGAACAACGCTCTAAAATCACCACAGAGACCAGAACAACTATGCACGATACTGACTTGCACTTTCAATAGTCATTTGTTTTTATAAATTAAAAAGTCCAGTCATTGATTTAACCTCAATATGGCCTTCAATGGGAAAGAGTAGTAAATCGTCATTGAATGAGCGCTAAACTGGCATCAGAATATGGCCATTCTGATATAAATGATAAAATTCCTCAGATAAGACTGAAAAAGTGTCTGGAAATATCAGCAACCATCAGGGTAAGAGTGACAACAGGTCCACAATCCTTACAAATGGCTTAATGGGTCATTTCAACGCAATCGTGTTATTATTTATTTTTAGGGTTTAACAAGGCAGCTCACCTGTGACTTGACATTAGATTCGCAACTTCGATTACCCTGCAGACGATATTTTTGTTCTTCCCGCCAATACAATCCACTGACAACGACCGACGAGTTCTGCGTTCCGAGATTATTTTTGTTATTTGTCTGTTTGGGGCCCGCCTGTGAAATTGCGCGATTCTTGCAATTCTCTTTCAGCCTCTCATCAACTAGCTGTTTTTGTAGAATATTAAAAATACGATAGTTATTCACTACTCATATTAACTAGGTGTCATTTACGTTACCTTAAGTCATTTATTTTTCAACTGGATTTTACAAAGGTGCATGACATGCAGGCGCTAAAAAGTTGTCAGGAGGGGGTTTCAAACCATGCCTATAGGGGAGTATGCGACCTGAATGACTTAATGGTTATTTTCAATGCAATCAAGTTTTTTCTTTTTCTTTTAGGGTTTAACAAGGTTTCTCACCTGTTACCTGTGGCTTGACTTTAGATGTGGCCAGTTCGATTACCCTGCAGACTATAAGAGTGTCTTCAGAATATGGCCAATTTGACATGAATTTAAAAATGCCTCAGATAGGACCAAAAAAGTGTCTGGAGCTTCCCGTCAGGGTAAGAGTGACAACAGGTTTCCACATGTCAAAATGGGGGAAATCTTAGCAAATGGCTTCATGGTTATTCATGAGAATCGTGTTGTTGTATTGTTGAGTGTATCATGGGATCTCTCCTGAAATCTTTGGCTTGACTACAAACCTGTAACCTATGCTACTGTGGCCTATAGAGCTAGAAGGCTGGATAACCAGGTGTGTAAAGGTGTGAAGTGGGATAGATGGCCTGCAGTCCTATCCCAAATGGACAACTAATCCCTATGTACTTGCGGAGATCTGAGAGGATGCGATTGGTATAAGAAACACGACTAAACTTCAACCTCCGGAGGGGTCAAAAAAATGCATTTTCGTTGTCGGCAGGATTTGAACCTGCGCAGGAAGATCCTAATGGATTTCTAGTCCATCGCCTTAACCACTCGGCCACGACAACGTTGACAGAAGAAAACAGGCTTGTTAGGAGTGAATGGGCCAACAGGCATAGCCTACAGAAAGTGAAATTTAACAACTGAAAGATAATGCAGTAACTCATTATAATGCAATAACACAAAATGTTCCCCTCATTCATTTGTTATTAAGTCCAGCTGTTTTCTTATTTAACCTTGATCTTTGCTCAGCTCCAGAAGGTCTGCATTTGAGAGTGTTTATTATGAATTGTTATTTCACTGTGTGAAGTTGTTATTTCATCATTCTTATTATTACTGCTGAGCAGCATGACTCCTGAGAGGCACTAAAAAACTGTCAGAAGTGGGATTTGAACCCACGCCTCCATGGGAGACTGCGAACTGAACGCAGCGCCTTAGACCGCTCGGCCATCCTGACTACAGCACAGTAACTGGGTATCGGGTTAAAGTGTATGCGGTAAAAGTAGAAATATGAACAACGCTCTAAAATCACAACAGAGACCAGAACAACTATGCACGATACTGACTTGCACTTTCAATAGTCATTTGTTTTTATAAATTAAAAAGTCCAGTCATTGATTTAACCTCAATATGGCCTTCAATGGGAAAGAGTAGTAAATCGTCATTGAATGAGCGCTAAACTGGCATCAGAATATGGCCATTCTGATATAAATGATACAATTCCTCAGATAAGACTGAAAAAGTGTCTGGAAATATCAGCAACCATCAGGGTAAGAGTGACAACAGGTCCACATGGGGGAAATCCTTACAAATGGCTTAATGAGTCATTTCAACGCAATCGTGTTATTATTTATTTTTAGGGTTTAACAAGGCAGCTCACCTGTGACTTGACATTAGATGCGGCGACTTTGATTACCCTGCAGACAATATTTTTGTTCTTCCCGCCAATACAATCCACTGACAACGACCGACGAGTTCTGCGTTCCGAGATTATTTTTGTTATTTGCCTGTTTGGGGCCCGCCTGTGAAATTGCGCGATTCTTGCAATTCTCTTTCAGCCTCTCATCAACTAGCTGTTTTTGCAGAATATTAAAAATACGATAGTTATTCACTACTCATATTAACTAGGTGTCATTTACGTTACCTTAAGTCATTTATTTTTCAACTGGATTTTACAAAGGTGCATGACATGCAGGCGCTAAAAAATTGTCAGGAGGGGGTTTCAAACCATGCCTATAGGGGAGTCTGCGACCTGAATGACTTAATGGTTATTTTCAATGCAATCGAGTTTTTTCTTTTCTTTTAGGGTTTAACAAGGTTTCTCACCTGTTACCTGTGGCTTGACTTTAGATGTGGCCAGTTCGATTACCCTGCAGCCTAAGAGTGTCTTCAGAATATGGCCAATTTGACATGAATTTAAAAATGCCTCAGTTAGGACCAAAAAAGTGTCTGGAGCTTCCCGTCAGGGTAAGAGTGACAACAGGTTTCCACATGTCAAAATGGGGGAAATCTTAGCAAATGGCTTCATGGTTATTCATGAGAATCGTGTTGTTGTATTGTTGAGTGTATCATGGGATCTCACCTGAAATCTGTGGCTTGACTACAAACCTGTAACCTATGCTACTGTGGCCTATAGAGCTAGAAGGCTGGATAACCAGGTGTGTAAAGGTGTGAAGTGGGACAGATGGCCTGCAGTCCTATCCCAAATGGACAACTAATCCCTATGTACTTGCGGAGATCTGAGAGGATGCGATTGGTATAAGAAACACGACTAAACTTCAACCTCCGGAGGGGTCAAAAAAATGCATTTTCGTTGTCGGCAGGATTTGAACCTGCGCAGGAAGATCCTAATGGATTTCTAGTCCATCGCCTTAACCACTCGGCCACGACAACGTTGACAGAAGAAAACAGGCTTGTTAGGAGTGAATGGGCCAACAGGCATAGCCTACAGAAAGTGAAATTTAACAACTGAAAGATAATGCAGTAACTCATTATAATGCAATAACACAAAATGTTCCCCTCATTCATTTGTTATTAAGTCCAGCTGTTTTCTTATTTAACCTTGATCTTTGCTCAGCTCCAGAAGGTCTGCATTTGAGAGTGTTTATTATGAATTGTTATTTCACTGTGTGAAGTTGTTATTTCATCATTCTTATTATTACTGCTGAGCAGCATGACTCCTGAGAGGCACTAAAAAACTGTCAGAAGTGGGATTTGAACCCACGCCTCCATGGGAGACTGCGAACTGAACGCAGCGCCTTAGACCGCTCGGCCATCCTGACTACAGCACAGTAACTGGGTATCGGGTTAAAGTGTATGCGGTAAAAGTAGAAATATGAACAACGCTCTACAATCACAACAGAGACCAGAACAACTATGCACGATACTGACTTGCACTTTCAATAGTCATTTGTTTTTATAAATTAAAAAGTCCAGTCATTGATTTAACCTCAATATGGCCTTCAATGGGAAAGAGTAGTAAATCGTCATTGAATGAGCGCTAAACTGGCATCAGAATATGGCCATTCTGATATAAATGATACAATTCCTCAGATAAGACTGAAAAAGTGTCTGGAAATATCAGCAACCATCAGGGTAAGAGTGACAACAGGTCCACATTGGGGAAATCCTTACAAATGGCTTAATGAGTCATTTCAACGCAATCGTGTTATTATTTATTTTTAGGGTTTAACAAGGCAGCTCACCTGTGACTTGACATTAGATGCGGCGACTTTGATTACCCTGCAGACAATATTTTTGTTCTTCCCGCCAATACAATCCACTGACAACGACCGACGAGTTCTGCGTTCCGAGATTATTTTTGTTATTTGCCTGTTTGGGGCCCGCCTGTGAAATTGCGCGATTCTTGCAATTCTCTTTCAGCCTCTCATCAACTAGCTGTTTTTGCAGAATATTAAAAATACGATAGTTATTCACTACTCATATTAACTAGGTGTCATTTACGTTACCTTAAGTCATTTATTTTTCAACTGGATTTTACAAAGGTGCATGACATGCAGTCGCTAAAAAATTGTCAGGAGGGGGTTTCAAACCATGCCTATAGGGGAGTCTGCGACCTGAATGACTTAATGGTTATTTTCAATGCAATCGAGTTTTTCTTTTTCTTTTAGGGTTTAACAAGGTTTCTCACCTGTTACCTGTGGCTTGACTTTAGATGTGGCCAGTTCGATTACCCTGCAGCCTAAGAGTGTCTTCAGAATATGGCAAATTTGACATGAATTTAAAAATGCCTCAGATAGGACCAAAAAAGTGTCTGGAGCTTCCCGTCAGGGTAAGAGTGACAACAGGTTTCCACATGTCAAAATGGGGGAAATCTTAGCAAATGGCTTCATGGTTATTCATGAGAATCGTGTTGTTGTATTGTTGAGTGTATCATGGGATCTCACCTGAAATCTGTGGCTTGACTACAAACCTGTAACCTATGCTACTGTGGCCTATAGAGCTAGAAGGCTGGATAACCAGGTGTGTAAAGGTGTGAAGTGGGACAGATGGCCTGCAGTCCTATCCCAAATGGACAACTAATCCCTATGTACTTGCGGAGATCTGAGAGGATGTGATTGGTATAAGAAACACGACTAAACTTCAACCTCCGGAGGGGTCAAAAAAATGCATTTTCGTTGTCGGCAGGATTTGAACCTGCGCAGTAAGATCCTAATGGATTTCTAGTCCATCGCCTTAACCACTCGGCCACGACAACGTTGACAGAAGAAAACAAGCTTGTTAGGAGTGAATGGGCCAACAGGCATAGCCTACAGAAAGTGAAATTTAACAACTGAAAGATAATGCAGTAACTCATTATAATGCAATAACACAAAATGTTCCCCTCATTCATTTGTTATTAAGTCCAGCTGTTTTCTTATTTAACCTTGATCTTTGCTCAGCTCCAGAAGGTCTGCATTTGAGAGTGTTTATTATGAATTGTTATTTCACTGTGTGAAGTTGTTATTTCATCATTCTTATTATTACTGCTGAGCAGCATGACTCCTGAGAGGCACTAAAAAACTGTCAGAAGTGGGATTTGAACCCACGCCTCCATGGGAGACTGCGAACTGAACGCAGCACCTTAGACCGCTCGGCCATCCTGACTACAGCACAGTAACTGGGTATCAGGTTAAAGTGTATGCGGTAAAAGTAGAAATATGAACAACGCTCTAAAATCACAACAGAGACCAGAACAACTATGCACGATACTGACTTGCACTTTCAATAGTCATTTGTTTTTATAAATTAAAAAGTCCAGTCATTGATTTAACCTCAATATGGCCTTCAATGGGAAAGAGTAGTAAATCGTCATTGAATGAGCGCTAAACTGGCATCAGAATATGGCCATTCTGATATAAATGATACAATTCCTCAGATAAGACTGAAAAAGTGTCTGGAAATATCAGCAACCATCAGGGTAAGAGTGACAACAGGTCCACATTGGGGAAATCCTTACAAATGGCTTAATGAGTCATTTCAACGCAATCGTGTTATTATTTATTTTTAGGGTTTAACAAGGCAGCTCACCTGTGACTTGACATTAGATGCGGCGACTTTGATTACCCTGCAGACAATATTTTTGTTCTTCCCGCCAATACAATCCACTGACAACGACCGACGAGTTCTGCGTTCCGAGATTATTTTTGTTATTTGCCTGTTTGGGGCCCGCCTGTGAAATTGCGCTATTCTTGCAATTCTCTTTCAGCCTCTCATCAACTAGCTGTTTTTGCAGAATATTAAAAATACGATAGTTATTCACTACTCATATTAACTAGGTGTCATTTACGTTACCTTAAGTCATTTATTTTTCAACTGGATTTTACAAAGGTGCATGACATGCAGTCGCTAAAAAATTGTCAGGAGGGGGTTTCAAACCATGCCTATAGGGGAGTCTGCGACCTGAATGACTTAATGGTTATTTTCAATGCAATCGAGTTTTTCTTTTTCTTTTAGGGTTTAACAAGGTTTCTCACCTGTTACCTGTGGCTTGACTTTAGATGTGGCCAGTTCGATTACCCTGCAGCCTAAGAGTGTCTTCAGAATATGGCCAATTTGACATGAATTTAAAAATGCCTCAGATAGGACCAAAAAAGTGTCTGGAGCTTCCCGTCAGGGTAAGAGTGACAACAGGTTTCCACATGTCAAAATGGGGGAAATCTTAGCAAATGGCTTCATGGTTATTCATGAGAATCGTGTTGTTGTATTGTTGAGTGTATCATGGGATCTCACCTGAAATCTGTGGCTTGACTACAAACCTGTAACCTATGCTACTGTGGCCTATAGAGCTAGAAGGCTGGATAACCAGGTGTGTAAAGGTGTGAAGTGGGACAGATGGCCTGCAGTCCTATCCCAAATGGACAACTAATCCCTGTGTACTTGCGGAGATCTGAGAGGATGCGATTGGTATAAGAAACACGACTAAACTTCAACCTCCGGAGGGGTCAAAAAAATGCATTTTCGTTGTCGGCAGGATTTGAACCTGCACAGGAAGATCCTAATGGATTTCTAGTCCATCGCCTTAACCACTCGGCCACGATAACGTTGACAGAAGAAAACAAGCTTGTTAGGAGTGAATGGGCCAACAGGCATAGCCTACAGAAAGTGAAATTTAACAACTGAAAGATAATGCAGTAACTCATTATAATGCAATAACACAAAATGTTCCCCTCATTCATTTGTTATTAAGTCCAGCTGTTTTCTTATTTAACCTTGATCTTTGCTCAGCTCCAGAAGGTCTGCATTTGAGAGTGTTTATTATGAATTGTTATTTCACTGTGTGAAGTTGTTATTTCATCATTCTTATTATTACTGCTGAGCAGCATGACTCCTGAGAGGCACTAAAAAACTGTCAGAAGTGGAATTTGAACCCACGCCTCCATGGGAGACTGCGAACTGAACGCAGCACCTTAGACCGCTCGGCCATCCTGACTACAGCACAGTAACTGGGTATCAGGTTAAAGTGTATGCGGTAAAAGTAGAAATATGAACAACGCTCTAAAATCACAACAGAGACCAGAACAACTATGCACGATACTGACTTGCACTTTCAATAGTCATTTGTTTTTATAAATTAAAAAGTCCAGTCATTGATTTAACCTCAATATGGCCTTCAATGGGAAAGAGTAGTAAATCGTCATTGAATGAGCGCTAAACTGGCATCAGAATATGGCCATTCTGATATAAATGATACAATTCCTCAGATAAGACTGAAAAAGTGTCTGGAAATATCAGCAACCATCAGGGTAAGAGTGACAACAGGTCCACATTGGGGAAATCCTTACAAATGGCTTAATGAGTCATTTCAACGCAATCGTGTTATTATTTATTTTTAGGGTTTAACAAGGCAGCTCACCTGTGACTTGACATTAGATGCGGCGACTTTGATTACCCTGCAGACGATATTTTTGTTCTTCCCGCCAATACAATCCACTAACAACAACAGACGAGTTCTGCGTTCCGAGATTATTTTTGTTATTTGCCTGTTTGGGGCCCGCCTGTGAAATTGCGCGATTCTTGCAATTCTCTTTCAGCCTCTCATCAACTAGCTGTTTTTGCAGAATATAAAAAATACGATAGTTATTCACTACTCATATTAACTAGGTGTCATTTACGTTACCTTAAGTCATTTATTTTTCAACTGGATTTTACAAAGGTGCATGACATGCAGGTGCTAAAAAGTTGTCAGGAGGGGGTTTCAAACCATGCCTATAGGGGAGTCTGCGACCTGAATGACTTAATGGTTATTTTCAATGCAATCGAGTTTTTTCTTTTTCTTTTAGGGTTTAACAAGGTTTCTCACCTGTTACCTGTGGCTTGACTTTAGATGTGGCCAGTTCGATTACCCTGCAGCCTAAGAGTGTCTTCAGAATATGGCCAATTTGACATGAATTTAAAAATGCCTCAGTTAGGACCAAAAAAGTGTCTGGAGCTTCCCGTCAGGGTAAGAGTGACAACAGGTTTCCACATGTCAAAATGGGGGAAATCTTAGCAAATGGCTTCATGGTTATTCATGAGAATCGTGTTGTTGTATTGTTGAGTGTATCATGGGATCTCACCTGAAATCTGTGGCTTGACTACAAACCTGTAACCTATGCTACTGTGGCCTATAGAGCTAGAAGGCTGGATAACCAGGTGTGTAAAGGTGTGAAGTGGGACAGATGGCCTGCAGTCCTATCCCAAATGGACAACTAATCCCTATGTACTTGCGGAGATCTGAGAGGATGCGATTGGTATAAGAAACACGACTAAACTTCAACCTCCGGAGGGGTCAAAAAAATGCATTTTCGTTGTCGGCAGGATTTGAACCTGCGCAGGAAGATCCTAATGGGTTTCTAGTCCATCGCCTTAACCACTCGGCCACGACAACGTTGACAGAAGAAAACAAGCTTGTTAGGAGTGAATGGGCCAACAGGCATAGCCTACAGAAAGTGAAATTTAACAACTGAAAGATAATGCAGTAACTCATTATAATGCAATAACACAAAATGTTCCCCTCATTCATTTGTTATTAAGTCCAGCTGTTTTCTTATTTAACCTTGATCTTTGCTCAGCTCCAGAAGGTCTGCATTTGAGAGTGTTTATTATGAATTGTTATTTCACTGTGTGAAGTTGTTATTTCATCATTCTTATTATTACTGCTGAGCAGCATGACTCCTGAGAGGCACTAAAAAACTGTCAGAAGTTGGATTTGAACCCACGCCTCCATGGGAGACTGGGACCTGAACGCAGCGCCTTAGACCGCTCGGCCATCCTGACTACAGCACAGTAACTGGGTATCGGGTTAAAGTGTATGCGGTAAAAGTAGAAATATGAACAACGCTCTAAAATCACCACAGAGACCAGAACAACTATGCACGATACTGACTTGCACTTTCAATAGTCATTTGTTTTTATAAATTAAAAAGTCCAGTCATTGATTTAACCTCAATATGGCCTTCAATGGGAAAGAGTAGTAAATCGTCAGTGAATGAGCGCTAAACTGGCATCAGAATATGGCCATTCTGATATAAATGATACAATTCCTCAGATAAGACTGAAAAAGTGTCTGGAAATATCAGCAACCATCAGGGTAAGAGTGACAACAGGTCCACATGGGGGAAATCCTTACAAATGGCTTAATGAGTCATTTCAACGCAATCGTGTTATTATTTATTTTTAGGGTTTAACAAGGCAGCTCACCTGTGACTTGACATTAGATGCGGCGACTTTGATTACCCTGCAGACAATATTTTTGTTCTTCCCGCCAATACAATCCACTAACAACGACCGACGAGTTCTGCGTTCCGAGATTATTTTTGTTATTTGCCTGTTTGGGGCCCGCCTGTGAAATTGCGCGATTCTTGCAATTCTCTTTCAGCCTCTCATCAACTAGCTGTTTTTGCAGAATATTAAAAATACGATAGTTATTCACTACTCATATTAACTAGGTGTCATTTACGTTACCTTAAGTCATTTATTTTTCAACTGGATTTTACAAAGGTGCATGACATGCAGGTGCTAAAAAGTTGTCAGGAGGGGGTTTCAAACCATGCCTATAGGGGAGTCTGCGACCTGAATGACTTAATGGTTATTTTCAATGCAATCGAGTTTTTTCTTTTTCTTTTAGGGTTTAACAAGGTTTCTCACCTGTTACCTGTGGCTTGACTTTAGATGTGGCCAGTTCGATTACCCTGCAGCCTAAGAGTGTCTTCAGAATATGGCCAATTTGACATGAATTTAAAAATGCCTCAGTTAGGACCAAAAAAGTGTCTGGAGCTTCCCGTCAGGGTAAGAGTGACAACAGGTTTCCACATGTCAAAATGGGGGAAATCTTAGCAAATGGCTTCATGGTTATTCATGAGAATCGTGTTGTTGTATTGTTGAGTGTATCATGGGATCTCACCTGAAATCTGTGGCTTGACTACAAACCTGTAACCTATGCTACTGTGGCCTATAGAGCTAGAAGGCTGGATAACCAGGTGTGTAAAGGTGTGAAGTGGGACAGATGGCCTGCAGTCCTATCCCAAATGGACAACTAATCCCTATGTACTTGCGGAGATCTGAGAGGATGCGATTGGTATAAGAAACACGACTAAACTTCAACCTCCGGAGGGGTCAAAAAAATGCATTTTCGTTGTCGGCAGGATTTGAACCTGCGCAGGAAGATCCTAATGGGTTTCTAGTCCATCGCCTTAACCACTCGGCCACGACAACGTTGACAGAAGAAAACAAGCTTGTTAGGAGTGAATGGGCCAACAGGCATAGCCTACAGAAAGTGAAATTTAACAACTGAAAGATAATGCAGTAACTCATTATAATGCAATAACACAAAATGTTCCCCTCATTCATTTGTTATTAAGTCCAGCTGTTTTCTTATTTAACCTTGATCTTTGCTCAGCTCCAGAAGGTCTGCATTTGAGAGTGTTTATTATGAATTGTTATTTCACTGTGTGAAGTTGTTATTTCATCATTCTTATTATTACTGCTGAGCAGCATGACTCCTGAGAGGCACTAAAAAACTGTCAGAAGTTGGATTTGAACCCACGCCTCCATGGGAGACTGGGACCTGAACGCAGCGCCTTAGACCGCTCGGCCATCCTGACTACAGCACAGTAACTGGGTATCGGGTTAAAGTGTATGCGGTAAAAGTAGAAATATGAACAACGCTCTAAAATCACCACAGAGACCAGAACAACTATGCACGATACTGACTTGCACTTTCAATAGTCATTTGTTTTTATAAATTAAAAAGTCCAGTCATTGATTTAACCTCAATATGGCCTTCAATGGGAAAGAGTAGTAAATCGTCAGTGAATGAGCGCTAAACTGGCATCAGAATATGGCCATTCTGATATAAATGATACAATTCCTCAGATAAGACTGAAAAAGTGTCTGGAAATATCAGCAACCATCAGGGTAAGAGTGACAACAGGTCCACATGGGGGAAATCCTTACAAATGGCTTAATGAGTCATTTCAACGCAATCGTGTTATTATTTATTTTTAGGGTTTAACAAGGCAGCTCACCTGTGACTTGACATTAGATGCGGCGACTTTGATTACCCTGCAGACAATATTTTTGTTCTTCCCGCCAATACAATCCACTAACAACGACCGACGAGTTCTGCGTTCCGAGATTATTTTTGTTATTTGCCTGTTTGGGGCCCGCCTGTGAAATTGCGCGATTCTTGCAATTCTCTTTCAGCCTCTCATCAACTAGCTGTTTTTGCAGAATATTAAAAATACGATAGTTATTCACTACTCATATTAACTAGGTGTCATTTACGTTACCTTAAGTCATTTATTTTTCAACTGGATTTTACAAAGGTGCATGACATGCAGGTGCTAAAAAGTTGTCAGGAGGGGGTTTCAAACCATGCCTATAGGGGAGTCTGCGACCTGAATGACTTAATGGTTATTTTCAATGCAATCGAGTTTTTTCTTTTTCTTTTAGGGTTTAACAAGGTTTCTCACCTGTTACCTGTGGCTTGACTTTAGATGTGGCCAGTTCGATTACCCTGCAGCCTAAGAGTGTCTTCAGAATATGGCCAATTTGACATGAATTTAAAAATGCCTCAGTTAGGACCAAAAAAGTGTCTGGAGCTTCCCGTCAGGGTAAGAGTGACAACAGGTTTCCACATGTCAAAATGGGGGAAATCTTAGCAAATGGCTTCATGGTTATTCATGAGAATCGTGTTGTTGTATTGTTGAGTGTATCATGGGATCTCACCTGAAATCTGTGGCTTGACTACAAACCTGTAACCTATGCTACTGTGGCCTATAGAGCTAGAAGGCTGGATAACCAGGTGTGTAAAGGTGTGAAGTGGGACAGATGGCCTGCAGTCCTATCCCAAATGGACAACTAATCCCTATGTACTTGCGGAGATCTGAGAGGATGCGATTGGTATAAGAAACACGACTAAACTTCAACCTCCGGAGGGGTCAAAAAAATGCATTTTCGTTGTCGGCAGGATTTGAACCTGCGCAGGAAGATCCTAATGGGTTTCTAGTCCATCGCCTTAACCACTCGGCCACGACAACGTTGACAGAAGAAAACAAGCTTGTTAGGAGTGAATGGGCCAACAGGCATAGCCTACAGAAAGTGAAATTTAACAACTGAAAGATAATGCAGTAACTCATTATAATGCAATAACACAAAATGTTCCCCTCATTCATTTGTTATTAAGTCCAGCTGTTTTCTTATTTAACCTTGATCTTTGCTCAGCTCCAGAAGGTCTGCATTTGAGAGTGTTTATTATGAATTGTTATTTCACTGTGTGAAGTTGTTATTTCATCATTCTTATTATTACTGCTGAGCAGCATGACTCCTGAGAGGCACTAAAAAACTGTCAGAAGTTGGATTTGAACCCACGCCTCCATGGGAGACTGGGACCTGAACGCAGCGCCTTAGACCGCTCGGCCATCCTGACTACAGCACAGTAACTGGGTATCGGGTTAAAGTGTATGCGGTAAAAGTAGAAATATGAACAACGCTCTAAAATCACCACAGAGACCAGAACAACTATGCACGATACTGACTTGCACTTTCAATAGTCATTTGTTTTTATAAATTAAAAAGTCCAGTCATTGATTTAACCTCAATATGGCCTTCAATGGGAAAGAGTAGTAAATCGTCAGTGAATGAGCGCTAAACTGGCATCAGAATATGGCCATTCTGATATAAATGATACAATTCCTCAGATAAGACTGAAAAAGTGTCTGGAAATATCAGCAACCATCAGGGTAAGAGTGACAACAGGTCCACATGGGGGAAATCCTTACAAATGGCTTAATGAGTCATTTCAACGCAATCGTGTTATTATTTATTTTTAGGGTTTAACAAGGCAGCTCACCTGTGACTTGACATTAGATGCGGCGACTTTGATTACCCTGCAGACGATATTTTTGTTCTTCCCGCCAATACAATCCACTAACAACGACCGACGAGTTCTGCGTTCCGAGATTATTTTTGTTATTTGCCTGTTTGGGGCCCGCCTGTGAAATTGCGCGATTCTTGCAATTCTCTTTCAGCCTCTCATCAACTAGCTGTTTTTGCAGAATATTAAAAATACGATAGTTATTCACTACTCATATTAACTAGGTGTCATTTACGTTACCTTAAGTCATTTATTTTTCAACTGGATTTTACAAAGGTGCATGACATGCAGGCGCTAAAAAGTTGTCAGGAGGGGTTTTCAAACCATGCCTATAGGGGAGTCTGCGACCTGAATGACTTAATGGTTATTTTCAATGCAATCAAGTTTTTTCTTTTTCTTTTAGGGTTTAACAAGGTTTCTCACCTGTTACCTGTGGCTTGACTTTAGATGTGGCCAGTTCGATTACCCTGCAGACTATAAGAGTGTCTTCAGAATATGGCCAATTTGACATGAATTTAAAAATGCCTCAGATAGGACCAAAAAAGTGTCTGGAGCTTCCCGTCAGGGTAAGAGTGACAACAGGTTTCCACATGTCAAAATGGGGGAAATCTTAGCAAATGGCTTCATGGTTATTCATGAGAATCGTGTTGTTGTATTGTTGAGTGTATCATGGGATCTCACCTGAAATCTGTGGCTTGACTACAAACCTGTAACCTATGCTACTGTGGCCTATAGAGCTAGAAGGCTGGATAACGAGGTGTGTAAAGGTGTGAAGTGGGACAGATGGCCTGCAGTCCTATCCCAAATGGACAACTAATCCCTATGTACTTGCGGAGATCTGAGAGGATGCGATTGGTATAAGAAACACGACTAAACTTCAACATCCGGAGGGGTCAAAAAAATGCATTTTCGTTGTCGGCAGGATTTGAACCTACGCAGGAAGATCCTAATGGATTTCAAGTCCATCGCCTTAACCACTCGGCCACGACAACGTTGACAGAAGAAAACAGGCTTGTTAGGAGTGAATGGGCCAACAGGCATAGCCTACAGAAAGTGAAATTTAACAACTGAAAGATAATGCAGTAACTCATTATAATGCAATAACACAAAATGTTCCCCTCATTCATTTGTTATTAAGTCCAGCTGTTTTCTTATTTAACCTTGATCTTTGCTCAGCTCCAGTAGGTCTGCATTTGAGAGTGTTTATTATGAATTGTTATTTCACTGTGTGAAGTTGTTATTTCATCATTCTTATTATTACTGCTGAGCAGCATGACTCCTGAGAGGCACTAAAAAACTGTCAGAAGTGGGATTTGAACCCACGCCTCCATGGGAGACTGCGACCTGAACGCAGCGCCTTAGACCGCTCGGCCATCCTGACTACAGCACAGTAACTGGGTATCGGGTTAAAGTGTATGCGGTAAAAGTAGAAATATGAACAACGCTCTAAAATCACCACAGAGACCAGAACAACTATGCACGATACTGACTTGCACGTTCAGTAGTCATTTGTTTTTATAAATTAAAAAGTCCAGTCATTGATTTAACCTCAATATGGCCTTCAATGGGAAAGAGTAGTAAATCGTCATTGAATGAACGCTAAACTGGCATCAGAATATGGCCATTCTGATATAAATGATAAAATTCCTCAGATAAGACTGAAAAAGTGTCTGGAAATATCAGCAACCATCAGGGTAAGAGTGACAACAGGTCCACATGGGGGAAATCCTTACAAATGGCTTAATGGGTCATTTCAACGCAATCGTGTTATTATTCATTTTTAGGGTTTAACAAGGCAGCTAACCTGTGACTTGACATTAGATGCGGCGACTTCGATTACCCTGCAGACGATATTTTTCTTCTTCCCGCCAATACAATCCACTGACAACGACCGACGAGTTCTGCGTTCCGAGATTATTTTTGTTATTTGCCTGTTTGGGGCCCGCCTGTGAAATTGCGCGATTCTTGCAATTCTCTTTCAGCCTCTCATCAACTAGCTGTTTTTGCAGAATATTAAAAATAGGATAGTTATTCACTACTCATATTAACTAGGTGTCATTTACGTTACCTTAAGTCATTTATTTTTCAACTGGATTTTACAAAGGTGCATGACATGCAGGCGCTAAAAAGTTGTCAGGAGGGGGTTTCAAACCATGCTTATACAGAAAGTGAAATTTAACAACTGAAAGATATTGCAGTAACTCATTATAATGCAATAACACAAAATGTTCCCCTCATTCATTTGTTATTAAGTCCAGCTGTTTTCTTATTTGACCTTGATCTTTGCTCAGCTCCAGAAGGTCTGCATTTGAGAGTGTTTATTATGAATTGTTATTTCACTGTGTGAAGTTGTTATTTCATCATTCTTATTATTACTGCTGAGCAGCATGACTCCTGAGAGGCACTAAAAAACTGTCAGAAGTGGGATTTGAACCCACGCCTCCATAGGAGACTGCGACCTGAACGCAGCGCCTTAGACCGCTCGGCCATCCTGACTACAGCACAGTAACTGGGTATCGGGTTAAAGTGTATGCGGTAAAAGTAGAAATATGAACAACGCTCTAAAATCACCACAGAGACCAGAACAACTATGCACGATACTGACTTGCACTTTCAATAGTCATTTGTTTTTATAAATTAAAAAGTCCAGTCATTGATTTAACCTCAATATGGCCTTCAATGGGAAAGAGTAGTAAATCGTCATTGAATGAGCGCTAAACTGGCATCAGAATATGGCCATTCTGATATAAATGATAAAATTCCTCAGATAAGACTGAAAAAGTGTCTGGAAATATCAGCAACCATCAGGGTAAGAGTGACAACAGGTCCACATGGGGGAAATCCTTACAAATGGCTTAATGAGTCATTTCAACGCAATCGTGTTATTATTTATTTTTAGGGTTTAACAAGGCAGCTCACCTGTGACTTGACATTAGATGTGGCGACTTTGATTACCCTGCAGACAATATTTTTGTTCTTCCCGCCAATACAATCCACTGACAACGACCGACGAGTTCTGCGTTCCGAGATTATTTTTGTTATTTGCCTGTTTGGGGCCCGCCTGTGAAATTGCGCGATTCTTGCAATTCTCTTTCAGCCTCTCATCAACTAGCTGTTTTTGCAGAATATTAAAAATACGATAGTTATTCACTACTCATATTAACTAGGTGTCATTTACGTTACCTTAAGTCATTTATTTTTCAACTGGATTTTACAAAGGTGCATGACATGCAGGCGCTAAAAAGTTGTCAGGAGGGGGTTTCAAACCATGCCTATAGGGGAGTCTGCGACCTGAATGACTTAATGGTTATTTTCAATGCAATCGAGTTTTTTCTTTTTCTTTTAGGGTTTAACAAGGTTTTTCACCTGTTACCTGTGGCTTGACTTTAGATGTGGCCAGTTCGATTACCCTGCAGCCTAAGAGTGTCTTCAGAATATGGCCAATTTGACATGAATTTAAAAATGCCTCAGATAGGACGAAAAAAGTGTCCGGAGCTTCCCGTCAGGGTAAGAGTGACAACAGGTTTCCACATGTCAAAATGGGGGAAATCTTAGCAAATGGCTTCATGGTTATTCATGAGAATCGTGTTGTTGTATTGTTGAGTGTATCATGGGATCTCACCTGAAATCTGTGGCTTGACTACAAACCTGTAACCTATGCTACTGTGGCCTATAGAGCTAGAAGGCTGGATAACCAGGTGTGTAAAGGTGTGAAGTGGGACAGATGGCCTGCAGTCCTATCCCAAATGGACAACTAATCCCTATGTACTTGCGGAGATCTGAGAGGATGCGATTGGTATAAGAAACACGACTAAACTTCAACCTCCGGAGGGGTCAAAAAAATGCATTTTCGTTGTCGGCAGGATTTGAACCTGCACAGGAAGATCCTAATGGATTTCTAGTCCATCGCCTTAACCACTCGGCCACGACAACATTGACAGAAGAAAACAAGCTTGTTAGGAGTGAATGGGCCAACAGGCATAGCCTACAGAAAGTGAAATTTAACAACTGAAAGATAATGCAGTAACTCATTATAATGCAATAACACAAAATGTTCCCCTCATTCATTTGTTATTAAGTCCAGCTGTTTTCTTATTTAACCTTGATCTTTGCTCAGCTCCAGAAGGTCTGCATTTGAGAGTGTTTATTATGAATTGTTATTTCACTGTGTGAAGTTGTTATTTCATCATTCTTATTATTACTGCTGAGCAGCATGACTCCTGAGAGGCACTAAAAAACTCTCAGAAGTGGGATTTGAACCCACGCCTCCATGGGAGACTGCGACCTGAACGCAGCGCCTTAGACCGCTCGGCCATCCTGACTACAGCACAGTAACTGGGTATCGGGTTAAAGTGTATGCGGTAAAAGTAGAAATATGAACAACGCTCTAAAATCACCACAGAGACCAGAACAACTATGCACGATACTGACTTGCACGTTCAGTAGTCATTTGTTTTTATAAATTAAAAAGTCCAGTCATTGATTTAACCTCAATATGGCCTTCAATGGGAAAGAGTAGTAAATCGTCATTGAATGAACGCTAAACTGGCATCAGAATATGGCCATTCTGATATAAATGATAAAATTCCTCAGATAAGACTGAAAAAGTGTCTGGAAATATCAGCAACCATCAGGGTAAGAGTGACAACAGGTCCACATGGGGGAAATCCTTACAAATGGCTTAATGGGTCATTTCAACGCAATCGTGTTATTATTCATTTTTAGGGTTTAACAAGGCAGCTAACCTGTGACTTGACATTAGATGCGGCGACTTCGATTACCCTGCAGACGATATTTTTCTTCTTCCCGCCAATACAATCCACTGACAACGACCGACGAGTTCTGCGTTCCGAGATTATTTTTGTTATTTGCCTGTTTGGGGCCCGCCTGTGAAATTGCGCGATTCTTGCAATTCTCTTTCAGCCTCTCATCAACTAGCTGTTTTTGCAGAATATTAAAAATACGATAGTTATTCACTACTCATATTAACTAGGTGTCATTTACGTTACCTTAAGTCATTTATTTTTCAACTGGATTTTACAAAGGTGCATGACATGCAGGCGCTAAAAAGTTGTCAGGAGGGGGTTTCAAACCATGCCTATAGGGGAGTCTGCGACCTGAATGACTTAATGGTTATTTTCAATGCAATCGAGTTTTTTCTTTTTCTTTTAGGGTTTAACAAGGTTTTTCACCTGTTACCTGTGGCTTGACTTTAGATGTGGCCAGTTCGATTACCCTGCAGCCTAAGAGTGTCTTCAGAATATGGCCAATTTGACATGAATTTAAAAATGCCTCAGATAGGACGAAAAAAGTGTCCGGAGCTTCCCGTCAGGGTAAGAGTGACAACAGGTTTCCACATGTCAAAATGGGGGAAATCTTAGCAAATGGCTTCATGGTTATTCATGAGAATCGTGTTGTTGTATTGTTGAGTGTATCATGGGATCTCACCTGAAATCTGTGGCTTGACTACAAACCTGTAACCTATGCTACTGTGGCCTATAGAGCTAGAAGGCTGGATAACCAGGTGTGTAAAGGTGTGAAGTGGGACAGATGGCCTGCAGTCCTATCCCAAATGGACAACTAATCCCTATGTACTTGCGGAGATCTGAGAGGATGCGATTGGTATAAGAAACACGACTAAACTTCAACCTCCGGAGGGGTCAAAAAAATGCATTTTCGTTGTCGGCAGGATTTGAACCTGCACAGGAAGATCCTAATGGATTTCTAGTCCATCGCCTTAACCACTCGGCCACGACAACATTGACAGAAGAAAACAAGCTTGTTAGGAGTGAATGGGCCAACAGGCATAGCCTACAGAAAGTGAAATTTAACAACTGAAAGATAATGCAGTAACTCATTATAATGCAATAACACAAAATGTTCCCCTCATTCATTTGTTATTAAGTCCAGCTGTTTTCTTATTTAACCTTGATCTTTGCTCAGCTCCAGAAGGTCTGCATTTGAGAGTGTTTATTATGAATTGTTATTTCACTGTGTGAAGTTGTTATTTCATCATTCTTATTATTACTGCTGAGCAGCATGACTCCTGAGAGGCACTAAAAAACTGTCAGAAGTGGGATTTGAACCCACGCCTCCATGGAAGACTGCGACATGAACGCAGCGCCTTAGACCGCTCGGCCATCCTGACTACAGCACAGTAACTGGGTATCAGGTTAAAGTGTATGCGGTAAAAGTAGAAATATGAACAACGCTCTAAAATCACCACAGAGACCAGAACAACTATGCACAATACTGACTTGCACTTTCAATAGTCATTTGTTTTTATAAATTAAAAAGTCCAGTCATTGATTTAACCTCAATATGGCCTTCAATGGGAAAGAGTAGTAAATCGCCATTGAATGAGCGCTAAACTGGCATCAGAATATGGCCATTCTGATATAAATGATAAAATTCCTCAGATAAGACTGAAAAAGTGTCTGGAAATATCAGCAACCATCAGGGTAAGAGTGACAACAGGTCCACAATCCTTACAAATGGCTTAATGGGTCATTTCAACGCAATCGTGTTATTATTTATTTTTAGGGTTTAACAAGGCAGCTCACCTGTGTCTTGACATTAGATGCGGCGACTTTGATTACCCTGCAGACGATATTTTTGTTCTTCCCGCCAATACAATCCACTGACAACGACCGACGAGTTCTGCGTTCCGAGATTATTTTTGTTATTTGCCTGTTTGGGGCCCGCCTGTGAAATTGCGCGATTCTTGCAATTCTCTTTCAGCCTCTCATCAACTAGCTGTTTTTGCAGAATATTAAAAATACGATAGTTATTCACTACTCATATTAACTAGGTGTCATTTACGTTACCTTAAGTCATTTATTTTTCAACTGGATTTTACAAAGGTGCATGACATGCAGGCGCTAAAAAATTGTCAGGAGGGGGTTTCAAACCATGCCTATAGGGGAGTCTGCGACCTGAATGACTTAATGGTTATTTTCAATGCAATCAAGTTTTTCTTTTTCTTTTAGGGTTTAACAAGGTTTCTCACCTGTTACCTGTGGCTTGACTTTAGATGTGGCCAGTTCGATTACCCTGCAGCCTAAGAGTGTCTTCAGAATATGGCCAATTTGACATGAATTTAAAAATGCCTCAGATAGGACCAAAAAAGTGTCTGGAGCTTCCCGTCAGGGTAAGAGTGACAACAGGTTTCCACATGTCAAAATGGGGGAAATCTTAGCAAATGGCTTCATGGTTATTCATGAGAATCGTGTTGTTGTATTGTTGAGTGTATCATGGGATCTCACCTGAAATCTGTGGCTTGACTACAAACCTGTAACCTATGCTACTGTGGCCTATAGAGCTAGAAGGCTGGATAACCAGGTGTGTAAAGGTGTGAAGTGGGACAGATGGCCTGCAGTCCTATCCCAAATGGACAACTAATCCCTATGTACTTGCGGAGATCTGAGAGGATGCGATTGGTATAAGAAACACGACTAAACTTCAACCTCCGGAGGGGTCAAAAAAATGCATTTTCGTTGTCGGCAGGATTTGAACCTGCGCAGGAAGATCCTAATGGATTTCTAGTCCATCGCCTTAACCACTCGGCCACGACAACGTTGACAGAAGAAAACAAGCTTGTTAGGAGTGAATGGGCCAACAGGCATAGCCTACAGAAAGTGAAATTTAACAACTGAAAGATAATGCAGTAACTCATTATAATGCAATAACACAAAATGTTCCCCTCATTCATTTGTTATTAAGTCCAGCTGTTTTCTTATTTAACCTTGATCTTTGCTCAGCTCCAGAAGGTCTGCATTTGAGAGTGTTTATTATGAATTGTTATTTCACTGTGTGAAGTTGTTATTTCATCATTCTTATTATTACTGCTGAGCAGCATGCGGCACTAAAAAACTGTCAGAAGTGGGATTTGAACCCACGCCTCCATGGGAGACTGCGACCTGAACGCAGCGCCTTAGACCGCTCGGCCATCCTGACTACAGCACAGTAACTGGGTATCGGGTTAAAGTGTATGCGGTAAAAGTAGAAATATGAACAACGCTCTAAAATCACCACAGAGACCAGAACAACTATGCACGATACTGACTTGCACTTTCAATAGTCATTTGTTTTTATAAATTAAAAAGTCCAGTCATTGATTTAACCTCAATATGGCCTTCAATGGGAAAGAGTAGTAAATCGTCATTGAATGAGCGCTAAACTGGCATCAGAATATGGCCATTCTGATATAAATGATAAAATTCCTCAGATAAGACTGAAAAAGTGTCTGGAAATATCAGCAACCATCAGGGTAAGAGTGACAACAGGTCCACATGGGGGAAATCCTTACAAATGGCTTAATGAGTCATTTCAACGCAATCGTGTTATTATTTATTTTCAGGGTTTAACAAGGCAGCTCACCTGTGATTTGACATTAGATGCGGCGACTTTGATTACCCTGCAGATGATATTTTTGTTCTTCCCGCCAATACAATCCACTGACAACGACCGACGAGTTCTGCGTTCCTAGATTATTTTTGTTATTTGCCTGTTTGGGGCCCGCCTGTGAAATTGCGCGATTCTTGCAATTCTCTTTCAGCCTCTCATCAACTAGCTGTTTTTGCAGAATATTACAAATACGATAGTTATTCACTACTCATATTAACTAGGTGTCATTTACGTTACCTTAAGTCATTTATTTTTCAACTGGATTTTACAAAGGTGCATGACATGCAGGCGCTAAAAAGTTGTCAGGAGGGGGTTTCAAACCATGCCTATAGGGGAGTCTGCGACCTGAATGACTTAATGGTTATTTTCAATGCAATTGAGTTTTTTCTTTTTCTTTTAGGGTTTAACAAGGTTTCTCACCTGTTACCTGTGGCTTGACTTTAGATGTGGCCAGTTCGATTACCCTGCAGACTATAAGAGTGTCTTCAGAATATGGCCAATTTGACATGAATTTAAAAATGCCTCAGATAGGACCAAAAAAGTGTCTGGAGCTTCCCGTCAGGGTAAGAGTGACAACAGGTTTCCACATGTCAAAATGGGGGAAATCTTAGCAAATGGCTTAATGGTTATTCATGAGAATCGTGTTGTTGTATTGTTGAGTGTATCATGGGATCTCACCTGAAATCTGTGGCTTGACTACAAACCTGTAACCTATGCTACTGTGGCCTATAGAGCTAGAAGGCTGGATAACCAGGTGTGTAAAGGTGTGAAGTGGGATAGATGGCCTGCAGTCCTATCCCAAATGGACAACTAATCCCTATGTACTTGCGGAGATCTGAGAGGATGCGATTGGTATAAGAAACACGACTAAACTTCAACCTCCGGAGGGGTCAAAAAAATGCATTTTCGTTGTCGGCAGGATTTGAACCTACGCAGGAAGATCCTAATGGATTTCTAGTCCATCGCCTTAACCACTCGGCCACGACAACGTTGACAGAAGAAAACAGGCTTTTTAGGAGTGAATGGGCCAACAGGCATAGCCTACAGAAAGTGAAATTTAACAACTGAAAGATAATGCAGTAACTCATTATAATGCAATAACACAAAATGTTCCCCTCATTCATTTGTTATTAAGTCCAGCTGTTTTCTTATTTAACCTTGATCTTTGCTCAGCTCCAGAAGGTCTGCATTTGAGAGTGTTTATTATGAATTGTTATTTCACTGTGTGAAGTTGTTATTTCATCATTCTTATTATTACTGCTGAGCAGCATGACTCCTGAGAGGCACTAAAAAACTTTCAGAAGTGGGATTTGAACCCACGCCTCCATGGGAGACTGCAAACTGAACGCAGCGCCTTAGTCCGCTCGGCCATTCTGTCTACAGCATAGTAACTGGGTATCGGGTTAAAGTGTATGCGGTAAAAGTAGAAATATGAACAACACTCTAAAATCACCACAGAGACCAGAACAACTATGCACGATACTGACTTGCACTTTCAATAGTCATTTGTTTTTATAAATTAAAAAGTCCAGTCATTGATTTAACCTCAATATGGCCTTCAATGGGAAAGAGTAGTAAATCGTCATTGAATGAGCGCTAAACTGGCATCAGAATATGGCCATTCTGATATAAATGATAAAATTCCTCAGATAAGACTGAAAAAGTGTCTGGAAATATCAGCAACCATCAGGGTAAGAGTGACAACAGGTCCACATGGGGGAAATCCTTACAAATGGCTTAATGAGTCATTTCAACGCAATCGTGTTATTATTTATTTTCAGGGTTTAACAAGGCAGCTCACCTGTGATTTGACATTAGATGCGGCGACTTTGATTACCCTGCAGACGATATTTTTGTTCTTCCCGCCAATAAAATCCACTGACAACGACCGACGAGTTCTGCGTTCCGAGATTATTTTTGTTATTTGCCTGTTTGGGGCCCGCCTGTGAAATTGCGCGATTCTTGCAATTCTCTTTCAGCCTCTCATCAACTAGCTGTTTTTGCAGAATATTACAAATACGATAGTTATTCACTACTCATATTAACTAGGTGTCATTTACGTTACCTTAAGTCATTTATTTTTCAACTGGATTTTACAAAGGTGCATGACATGCAGGCGCTAAAAAGTTGTCAGGAGGGGGTTTCAAACCATGCCTATAGGGGAGTCTGCGACCTGAATGACTTAATGGTTATTTTCAATGCAATTGAGTTTTTTCTTTTTCTTTTAGGGTTTAACAAGGTTTCTCACCTGTTACCTGTGGCTTGACTTTAGATGTGGCCAGTTCGATTACCCTGCAGACTATAAGAGTGTCTTCAGAATATGGCCAATTTGACATGAATTTAAAAATGCCTCAGATAGGACCAAAAAAGTGTCCGGAGCTTCCCGTCAGGGTAAGAGTGACAACAGGTTTCCACATGTCAAAATGGGGGAAATCTTAGCAAATGGCTTAATGGTTATTCATGAGAATCGTGTTGTTGTATTGTTGAGTGTATCATGGGATCTCACCTGAAATCTGTGGCTTGACTAAAAACCTGTAACCTATGCTACTGTGGCCTATAGAGCTAGAAGGCTGGATAACCAGGTGTGTAAAGGTGTGAAGTGGGATAGATGGCCTGCAGTCCTATCCCAAATGGACAACTAATCCCTATGTACTTGCGGAGATCTGAGAGGATGCGATTGGTATAAGAAACACGACTAAACTTCAACCTCCGGAGGGGTCAAAAAAATGCATTTTCGTTGTCGGCAGGATTTGAACCTGCGCAGGAAGATCCTAATGGATTTCTAGTCCATCGCCTTAACCACTCGGCCACGACAACGTTGACAGAAGAAAACAAGCTTGTTAGGAGTGAATGGGCCAACAGGCATAGCCTACAGAAAGTGAAATTTAACAACTGAAAGATAATGCAGTAACTCATTATAATGCAATAACACAAAATGTTCCCCTCATTCATTTGTTATTAAGTCCAGCTGTTTTCTTATTTAACCTTGATCTTTGCTCAGCTCCAGAAGGTCTGCATTTGAGAGTGTTTATTATGAATTGTTATTTCACTGTGTGAAGTTGTTATTTCATCATTCTTATTATTACTGCTGAGCAGCATGACTCCTGAGAGGCACTAAAAAACCATCAGAAGTGGGATTGAACCCACGCCTCCATGGGAGACTGCGACCTGAACGCAGTGCCTTAGACCGCTCGGCCATCCTGACTACAGCACAGTAACTGGGTATCGGGTTAAAGTGTATGCGGTAAAAGTAGAAATATGAACAACGCTCTAAAATCACCACAGAGACCAGAACAACTATGCACGATACTGACTTGCACTTTCAATAGTCATTTGTTTTTATAAATTAAAAAGTCCAGTCATTGATTTAACCTCAATATGGCCTTCAATGGGAAAGAGTAGTAAATCGTCATTGAATGAGCGCTAAACTGGCATCAGAATATGGCCATTCTGATATAAATGATACAATTCCTCAGATAAGACTGAAAAAGTGTCTGGAAATATCAGCAACCATCAGGGTAAGAGTGACAACAGGTCCACAATCCTTACAAATGGCTTAATGGGTCATTTCAACGCAATCGTGTTATTATTTATTTTTAGGGTTTAACAAGGCAGCTCACCTGTGTCTTGACATTAGATGCGGCGACTTTGATTACCCTGCAGACGATATTTTTGTTCTTCCCGCCAATACAATCCACTGACAACGACCGACGAGTTCTGCGTTCCGAGATTATTTTTGTTATTTGCCTGTTTGGGGCCCGCCTGTGAAATTGCGCGATTCTTGCAATTCTCTTTCAGCCTCTCATCAACTAGCTGTTTTTGCAGAATATTAAAAATACGATAGTTATTCACTACTCATATTAACTAGGTGTCATTTACGTTACCTTAAGTCATTTATTTTTCAACTGGATTTTACAAAGGTGCATGACATGCAGGCGCTAAAAAATTGTCAGGAGGGGGTTTCGAACCATGCCTATAGGGGAGTCTGCGACCTGAATGACTTAATGGTTATTTTCAATGCAATCAAGTTTTTCTTTTTCTTTTAGGGTTTAACAAGGTTTCTCACCTGTTACCTGTGGCTTGACTTTAGATGTGGCCAGTTCGATTACCCTGCAGCCTAAGAGTGTCTTCAGAATATGGCCAATTTGACATGAATTTAAAAATGCCTCAGATAGGACCAAAAAAGTGTCTGGAGCTTCCCGTCAGGGTAAGAGTGACAACAGGTTTCCACATGTCAAAATGGGGGAAATCTTAGCAAATGGCTTCATGGTTATTCATGAGAATCGTGTTGTTGTATTGTTGAGTGTATCATGGGATCTCACCTGAAATCTGTGGCTTGACTACAAACCTGTAACCTATGCTACTGTGGCCTATAGAGCTAGAAGGCTGGATAACCAGGTGTGTAAAGGTGTGAAGTGGGACAGATGGCCTGCAGTCCTATCCCAAATGGACAACTAATCCCTATGTACTTGCGGAGATCTGAGAGGATGCGATTGGTATAAGAAACACGACTAAACTTCAACCTCCGGAGGGGTCAAAAAAATGCATTTTCGTTGTCGGCAGGATTTGAACCTGCGCAGGAAGATCCTAATGGATTTCTAGTCCATCGCCTTAACCACTCGGCCACGACAACGTTGACAGAAGAAAACAAGCTTGTTAGGAGTGAATGGGCCAACAGGCATAGCCTACAGAAAGTGAAATTTAACAACTGAAAGATAATGCAGTAACTCATTATAATGCAATAACACAAAATGTTCCCCTCATTCATTTGTTATTAAGTCCAGCTGTTTTCTTATTTAACCTTGATCTTTGCTCAGCTCCAGAAGGTCTGCATTTGAGAGTGTTTATTATGAATTGTTATTTCACTGTGTGAAGTTGTTATTTCATCATTCTTATTATTACTGCTGAGCAGCATGCGGCACTAAAAAACTGTCAGAAGTGGGATTTGAACCCACGCCTCCATGGGAGACTGCGACCTGAACGCAGCGCCTTAGACCGCTCGGCCATCCTGACTACAGCACAGTAACTGGGTATCGGGTTAAAGTGTATGCGGTAAAAGTAGAAATATGAACAACGCTCTAAAATCACCACAGAGACCAGAACAACTATGCACGATACTGACTTGCACTTTCAATAGTCATTTGTTTTTATAAATTAAAAAGTCCAGTCATTGATTTAACCTCAATATGGCCTTCAATGGGAAAGAGTAGTAAATCGTCATTGAATGAGCGCTAAACTGGCATCAGAATATGGCCATTCTGATATAAATGATACAATTCCTCAGATAAGACTGAAAAAGTGTCTGGAAATATCAGCAACCATCAGGGTAAGAGTGACAACAGGTCCACATGGGGGAAATCCTTACAAATGGCTTAATGAGTCATTTCAACGCAATCGTGTTATTATTTATTTTCAGGGTTTAACAAGGCAGCTCACCTGTGATTTGACATTAGATGCGGCGACTTTGATTACCCTGCAGATGATATTTTTGTTCTTCCCGCCAATACAATCCACTGACAACGACCGACGAGTTCTGCGTTCCTAGATTATTTTTGTTATTTGCCTGTTTGGGGCCCGCCTGTGAAATTGCGCGATTCTTGCAATTCTCTTTCAGCCTCTCATCAACTAGCTGTTTTTGCAGAATATTACAAATACGATAGTTATTCACTACTCATATTAACTAGGTGTCATTTACGTTACCTTAAGTCATTTATTTTTCAACTGGATTTTACAAAGGTGCATGACATGCAGGCGCTAAAAAGTTGTCAGGAGGGGGTTTCAAACCATGCCTATAGGGGAGTCTGCGACCTGAATGACTTAATGGTTATTTTCAATGCAATTGAGTTTTTTCTTTTTCTTTTAGGGTTTAACAAGGTTTCTCACCTGTTACCTGTGGCTTGACTTTAGATGTGGCCAGTTCGATTACCCTGCAGACTATAAGAGTGTCTTCAGAATATGGCCAATTTGACATGAATTTAAAAATGCCTCAGATAGGACCAAAAAAGTGTCTGGAGCTTCCCGTCAGGGTAAGAGTGACAACAGGTTTCCACATGTCAAAATGGGGGAAATCTTAGCAAATGGCTTAATGGTTATTCATGAGAAACGTGTTGTTGTATTGTTGAGTGTATCATGGGATCTCACCTGAAATCTGTGGCTTGACTACAAACCTGTAACCTATGCTACTGTGGCCTATAGAGCTAGAAGGCTGGATAACCAGGTGTGTAAAGGTGTGAAGTGGGATAGATGGCCTGCAGTCCTATCCCAAATGGACAACTAATCCCTATGTACTTGCGGAGATCTGAGAGGATGCGATTGGTATAAGAAACACGACTAAACTTCAACCTCCGGAGGGGTCAAAAAAATGCATTTTCGTTGTCGGCAGGATTTGAACCTACGCAGGAAGATCCTAATGGATTTCTAGTCCATCGCCTTAACCACTCGGCCACGACAACGTTGACAGAAGAAAACAGGCTTGTTAGGAGTGAATGGGCCAACAGGCATAGCCTACAGAAAGTGAAATTTAACAACTGAAAGATAATGCAGTAACTCATTATAATGCAATAACACAAAATGTTCCCCTCATTCATTTGTTATTAAGTCCAGCTGTTTTCTTATTTAACCTTGATCTTTGCTCAGCTCCAGAAGGTCTGCATTTGAGAGTGTTTATTATGAATTGTTATTTCACTGTGTGAAGTTGTTATTTCATCATTCTTATTATTACTGCTGAGCAGCATGACTCCTGAGAGGCACTAAAAAACTTTCAGAAGTGGGATTTGAACCCACGCCTCCATGGGAGACTGCAAACTGAACGCAGCGCCTTAGACCGCTCGGCCATCCTGACTACAGCACAGTAACTGGGTATCGGGTTAAAGTGTATGCGGTAAAAGTAGAAATATGAACAACACTCTAAAATCACCACAGAGACCAGAACAACTATGCACGATACTGACTTGCACTTTCAATAGTCATTTGTTTTTATAAATTAAAAAGTCCAGTCATTGATTTAACCTCAATATGGCCTTCAATGGGAAAGAGTAGTAAATCGTCATTGAATGAGCGCTAAACTGGCATCAGAATATGGCCATTCTGATATAAATGATAAAATTCCTCAGATAAGACTGAAAAAGTGTCTGGAAATATCAGCAACCATCAGGGTAAGAGTGACAACAGGTCCACATGGGGGAAATCCTTACAAATGGCTTAATGAGTCATTTCAACGCAATCGTGTTATTATTTATTTTCAGGGTTTAACAAGGCAGCTCACCTGTGATTTGACATTAGATGCGGCGACTTTGATTACCCTGCAGACGATATTTTTGTTCTTCCCGCCAATAAAATCCACTGACAACGACCGACGAGTTCTGCGTTCCGAGATTATTTTTGTTATTTGCCTGTTTGGGGCCCGCCTGTGAAATTGCGCGATTCTTGCAATTCTCTTTCAGCCTCTCATCAACTAGCTGTTTTTGCAGAATATTACAAATACGATAGTTATTCACTACTCATATTAACTAGGTGTCATTTACGTTACCTTAAGTCATTTATTTTTCAACTGGATTTTACAAAGGTGCATGACATGCAGGCGCTAAAAAGTTGTCAGGAGGGGGTTTCAAACCATGCCTATAGGGGAGTCTGCGACCTGAATGACTTAATGGTTATTTTCAATGCAACTGAGTTTTTTCTTTTTCTTTTAGGGTTTAACAAGGTTTCTCACCTGTTACCTGTGGCTTGACTTTAGATGTGGCCAGTTCGATTACCCTGCAGACTATAAGAGTGTCTTCAGAATATGGCCAATTTGACATGAATTTAAAAATGCCTCAGATAGGACCAAAAAAGTGTCTGGAGCTTCCCGTCAGGGTAAGAGTGACAACAGGTTTCCACATGTCAAAATGGGGGAAATCTTAGCAAATGGCTTAATGGTTATTCATGAGAATCGTGTTGTTGTATTGTTGAGTGTATCATGGGATCTCACCTGAAATCTGTGGCTTGACTACAAACCTGTAACCTATGCTACTGTGGCCTATAGAGCTAGAAGGCTGGATAACCAGGTGTGTAAAGGTGTGAAGTGGGATAGATGGCCTGCAGTCCTATCCCAAATGGACAACTAATCCCTATGTACTTGCGGAGATCTGAGAGGATGCGATTGGTATAAGAAACACGACTAAACTTCAACCTCCGGAGGGGTCAAAAAAATGCATTTTCGTTGTCGGCAGGATTTGAACCTACGCAGGAAGATCCTAATGGATTTCTAGTCCATCGCCTTAACCACTCGGCCACGACAACGTTGACAGAAGAAAACAGGCTTGTTAGGAGTGAATGGGCCAACAGGCATAGCCTACAGAAAGTGAAATTTAACAACTGAAAGATAATGCAGTAACTCATTATAATGCAATAACACAAAATGTTCCCCTCATTCATTTGTTATTAAGTCCAGCTGTTTTCTTATTTAACCTTGATCTTTGCTCAGCTCCAGAAGGTCTGCATTTGAGAGTGTTTATTATGAATTGTTATTTCACTGTGTGAAGTTGTTATTTCATCATTCTTATTATTACTGCTGAGCAGCATGACTCCTGAGAGGCACTAAAAAACTTTCAGAAGTGGGATTTGAACCCACGCCTCCATGGGAGACTGTAAACTGAACGCAGCGCCTTAGACCGCTCGGCCATCCTGACTACAGCACAGTAACTGGGTATCGGGTTAAAGTGTATGCGGTAAAAGTAGAAATATGAACAACACTCTAAAATCACCACAGAGACCAGAACAACTATGCACGATACTGACTTGCACTTTCAATAGTCATTTGTTTTTATAAATTAAAAAGTCCAGTCATTGATTTAACCTCAATATGGCCTTCAATGGGAAAGAGTAGTAAATCGTCATTGAATGAGCGCTAAACTGGCATCAGAATATGGCCATTCTGATATAAATGATAAAATTCCTCAGATAAGACTGAAAAAGTGTCTGGAAATATCAGCAACCATCAGGGTAAGAGTGACAACAGGTCCACATGGGGGAAATCCTTACAAATGGCTTAATGAGTCATTTCAACGCAATCGTGTTATTATTTATTTTCAGGGTTTAACAAGGCAGCTCACCTGTGATTTGACATTAGATGCGGCGACTTTGATTACCCTGCAGACGATATTTTTGTTCTTCCCGCCAATAAAATCCACTGACAACGACCGACGAGTTCTGCGTTCCGAGATTATTTTTGTTATTTGCCTGTTTGGGGCCCGCCTGTGAAATTGCGCGATTCTTGCAATTCTCTTTCAGCCTCTCATCAACTAGCTGTTTTTGCAGAATATTACAAATACGATAGTTATTCACTACTCATATTAACTAGGTGTCATTTACGTTACCTTAAGTCATTTATTTTTCAACTGGATTTTACAAAGGTGCATGACATGCAGGCGCTAAAAAGTTGTCAGGAGGGGGTTTCAAACCATGCCTATAGGGGAGTCTGCGACCTGAATGACTTAATGGTTATTTTCAATGCAATCAAGTTTTTTCTTTTTCTTTTAGGGTTTAACAAGGTTTCTCACCTGTTACCTGTGGCTTGACTTTAGATGTGGCCAGTTCGATTACCCTGCAGCCTAAGAGTGTCTTCAGAATATGGCCAATTTGACATGAATTTAAAAATGCCTCAGTTAGGACCAAAAAAGTGTCTGGAGCTTCCCGTCAGGGTAAGAGTGACAACAGGTTTCCACATGTCAAAATGGGGGAAATCTTAGCAAATGGCTTAATGGTTATTCATGAGAATCGTGTTGTTGTATTGTTGAGTGTATCATGGGATCTCACCTGAAATCTGTGGCTTGACTACAAACCTGTAACCTATGCTACTGTGGCCTATAGAGCTAGAAGGCTGGATAACCAGGTGTGTAAAGGTGTGAAGTGGGATAGATGGCCTGCAGTCCTATCCCAAATGGACAACTAATCCCTATGTACTTGCGGAGATCTGAGAGGATGCGATTGGTATAAGAAACACGACTAAACTTCAACCTCCGGAGGGGTCAAAAAAATGCATTTTCGTTGTCGGCAGGATTTGAACCTACGCAGGAAGATCCTAATGGATTTCTAGTCCATCGCCTTAACCACTCGGCCACGACAACGTTGACAGAAGAAAACAGGCTTGTTAGGAGTGAATGGGCCAACAGGCATAGCCTACAGAAAGTGAAATTTAACAACTGAAAGATAATGCAGTAACTCATTATAATGCAATAACACAAAATGTTCCCCTCATTCATTTGTTATTAAGTCCAGCTGTTTTCTTATTTAACCTTGATCTTTGCTCAGCTCCAGAAGGTCTGCATTTGAGAGTGTTTATTATGAATTGTTATTTCACTGTGTGAAGTTGTTATTTCATCATTCTTATTATTACTGCTGAGCAGCATGACTCCTGAGAGGCACTAAAAAACTTTCAGAAGTGGGATTTGAACCCACGCCTCCATGGGAGACTGTAAACTGAACGCAGCGCCTTAGACCGCTCGGCCATCCTGACTACAGCACAGTAACTGGGTATCGGGTTAAAGTGTATGCGGTAAAAGTAGAAATATGAACAACACTCTAAAATCACCACAGAGACCAGAACAACTATGCACGATACTGACTTGCACTTTCAATAGTCATTTGTTTTTATAAATTAAAAAGTCCAGTCATTGATTTAACCTCAATATGGCCTTCAATGGGAAAGAGTAGTAAATCGTCATTGAATGAGCGCTAAACTGGCATCAGAATATGGCCATTCTGATATAAATGATAAAATTCCTCAGATAAGACTGAAAAAGTGTCTGGAAATATCAGCAACCATCAGGGTAAGAGTGACAACAGGTCCACATGGGGGAAATCCTTACAAATGGCTTAATGAGTCATTTCAACGCAATCGTGTTATTATTTATTTTCAGGGTTTAACAAGGCAGCTCACCTGTGATTTGACATTAGATGCGGCGACTTTGATTACCCTGCAGACGATATTTTTGTTCTTCCCGCCAATAAAATCCACTGACAACGACCGACGAGTTCTGCGTTCCGAGATTATTTTTGTTATTTGCCTGTTTGGGGCCCGCCTGTGAAATTGCGCGATTCTTGCAATTCTCTTTCAGCCTCTCATCAACTAGCTGTTTTTGCAGAATATTACAAATACGATAGTTATTCACTACTCATATTAACTAGGTGTCATTTACGTTACCTTAAGTCATTTATTTTTCAACTGGATTTTACAAAGGTGCATGACATGCAGGCGCTAAAAAGTTGTCAGGAGGGGGTTTCAAACCATGCCTATAGGGGAGTCTGCGACCTGAATGACTTAATGGTTATTTTCAATGCAATCAAGTTTTTTCTTTTTCTTTTAGGGTTTAACAAGGTTTCTCACCTGTTACCTGTGGCTTGACTTTAGATGTGGCCAGTTCGATTACCCTGCAGCCTAAGAGTGTCTTCAGAATATGGCCAATTTGACATGAATTTAAAAATGCCTCAGTTAGGACCAAAAAAGTGTCTGGAGCTTCCCGTCAGGGTAAGAGTGACAACAGGTTTCCACATGTCAAAATGGGGGAAATCTTAGCAAATGGCTTCATGGTTTTCATGAGAATCGTGTTGTTGTATTGTTGAGTGTATCATGGGATCTCACCTGAAATCTGTGGCTTGACTACAAACCTGTAACCTATGCTACTGTGGCCTATAGAGCTAGAAGGCTGGATAACCAGGTGTGTAAAGGTGTGAAGTGGGACAGATGGCCTGCAGTCCTATCCCAAATGGACAACTAATCCCTATGTACTTGCGGAGATCTGAGAGGATGCGATTGGTATAAGAAACACGACTAAACTTCAACCTCCGGAGGGGTCAAAAAAATGCATTTTCGTTGTCGGCAGGATTTGAACCTGCGCAGGAAGATCCTAATGGATTTCTAGTCCATCGCCTTAACCACTCGGCCACGACAACATTGACAGAAGAAAACAAGCTTGTTAGGAGTGAATGGGCCAACAGGCATAGCCTACAGAAAGTGAAATTTAACAACTGAAAGATAATGCAGTAACTCATTATAATGCAATAACACAAAATGTTCCCCTCATTCATTTGTTATTAAGTCCAGCTGTTTTCTTATTTAACCTTGATCTTTGCTCAGCTCCAGAAGGTCTGCATTTGAGAGTGTTTATTATGAATTGTTATTTCACTGTGTGAAGTTGTTATTTCATCATTCTTATTATTACTGCTGAGCAGCATGACTCCTGAGAGGCACTAAAAAACCGTCAGAAGTGGGATTGAACCCACGCCTCCATGGGAGACTGCGACCTGAACGCAGTGCCTTAGACCGCTCGGCCATCCTGACTACAGCACAGTAACTGGGTATCGGGTTAAAGTGTATGCGGTAAAAGTAGAAATATGAACAACGCTCTAAAATCACCGCAGAGACCAGAACAACTATGCACGATACTGACTTGCACTTTCAATAGTCATTTGTTTTTATAAATTAAAAAGTCCAGTCATTGATTTAACCTCAATATGGCCTTCAATGGGAAAGAGTAGTAAATCGTCATTGAATGAGCGCTAAACTGGCATCAGAATATGGCCATTCTGATATAAATGATAAAATTCCTCAGATAAGACTGAAAAAGTGTCTGGAAATATCAGCAACCATCAGGGTAAGAGTGACAACAGGTCCACATGGGGGAAATCCTTACAAATGGCTTAATGAGTCATTTCAACGCAATCGTGTTATTATTTATTTTCAGGGTTTAACGAGGCAGCTCACCTGTGATTTGACATTAGATGCGGCGACTTTGATTACCCTGCAGACGATATTTTTGTTCTTCCCGCCAATAAAATCCACTGACAACGACCGACGAGTTCTGCGTTCCGAGATTATTTTTGTTATTTGCCTGTTTGGGGCCCGCCTGTGAAATTGCGCGATTCTTGCAATTCTCTTTCAGCCTCTCATCAACTAGCTGTTTTTGCAGAATATTAAAAATACGATAGTTATTCACTAATCATATTAACTAGGTGTCATTTACGTTACCTTAAGTCATTTATTTTTCAACTGGATTTTACAAAGGTGCATGACATGCAGGCGCTAAAAAGTTGTCAGGAGGGGGTTTCAAACCATGCCTATAGGGGAGTCTGCGACCTGAATGACTTAATGGTTATTTTCAATGCAATTGAGTTTTTTCTTTTTCTTTTAGGGTTTAACAAGGTTTCTCACCTGTTACCTGTGGCTTGACTTTAGATGTGGCCAGTTCGATTACCCTGCAGACTATAAGAGTGTCTTCAGAATATGGCCAATTTGACATGAATTTAAAAATGCCTCAGATAGGACCAAAAAAGTGTCTGGAGCTTCCCGTCAGGGTAAGAGTGACAACAGGTTTCCACATGTCAAAATGGGGGAAATCTTAGCAAATGGCTTAATGGTTATTCATGAGAATCGTGTTGTTGTATTGTTGAGTGTATCATGGGATCTCACCTGAAATCTGTGGCTTGACTACAAACCTGTAACCTATGCTACTGTGGCCTATAGAGCTAGAAGGCTGGATAACCAGGTGTGTAAAGGTGTGAAGTGGGATAGATGGCCTGCAGTCCTATCCCAAATGGACAACTAATCCCTATGTACTTGCGGAGATCTGAGAGGATGCGATTGGTATAAGAAACACGACTAAACTTCAACCTCCGGAGGGGTCAAAAAAATGCATTTTCATTGTCGGCAGGATTTGAACCTACGCAGGAAGATCCTAATGGATTTCTAGTCCATCGCCTTAACCACTCGGCCACGACAACATTGACAGAAGAAAACAGGCTTGTTAGGAGTGAATGGGCCAACAGGCATAGCCTACAGAAAGTGAAATTTAACAACTGAAAGATAATGCAGTAACTCATTATAATGCAATAACACAAAATGTTCCCCTCATTCATTTGTTATTAAGTCCAGCTGTTTTCTTATTTAACCTTGATCTTTGCTCAGCTCCAGAAGGTCTGCATTTGAGAGTGTTTATTATGAATTGTTATTTCACTGTGTGAAGTTGTTATTTCATCATTCTTATTATTACTGCTGAGCAGCATGACTCCTGAGAGGCACTAAAAAACTGTCAGAAGTGGGATTTGAACCCACGCCTCCATGGGAGACTGCGACCTGAACGCAGCGCCTTAGACCGCTCGGCCATCCTGACTAGACCACAGTAACTGGGTATCGGGTTAAAGTGTATGCGGTAAAAATAGAAATATGAACAACGCTCTAAAATCACCACAGAGACCAGAACAACTATGCACGATACTGACTTGCACTTTCAATAGTCATTTGTTTTTATAAATTAAAAAGTCCAGTCATTGATTTAACCTCAATATGGCCTTCAATGGGAAAGAGTAGTAAATCGTCATTGAATGAGCGCTAAACGGGCATCAGAATATGGCCATTCTGATAGAAATGATAAAATTCCTCAGATAAGACTGAAAAAGTGTCTGGAAATATCAGCAACCATCAGGGTAAGAGTGACAACAGGTCCACATGGGGGAAATCCTTACAAATGGCTTAATGAGTCATTTCAACGCAATCGTGTTATTATTTATTTTCAGGGTTTAACAAGGCAGCTCACCTGTGATTTGACATTAGATGCGGCGACTTTGATTACCCTGCAGACGATATTTTTGTTCTTCCCGCCAATACAATCCACTGACAACGACCGACGAGTTCTGCGTTCCTAGATTATTTTTGTTATTTGCCTGTTTGGGGCCCGCCTGTGAAATTGCGCGATTCTTGCAATTCTCTTTCAGCCTCTCATCAACTAGCTGTTTTTGCAGAATATTACAAATACGATAGTTATTCACTACTCATATTAACTAGGTGTCATTTACGTTACCTTAAGTCATTTATTTTTCAACTGGATTTTACAAAGGTGCATGACATGCAGGCGCTAAAAAGTTGTCAGGAGGGGGTTTCAAACCATGCCTATAGGGGAGTCTGCGACCTGAATGACTTAATGGTTATTTTCAATGCAATCAAGTTTTTTCTTTTTCTTTTAGGGTTTAACAAGGTTTCTCACCTGTTACCTGTGGCTTGACTTTAGATGTGGCCAGTTCGATTACCCTGCAGCCTAAGAGTGTCTTCAGAATATGGCCAATTTGACATGAATTTAAAAATGCCTCAGTTAGGACCAAAAAAGTGTCTGGAGCTTCCCGTCAGGGTAAGAGTGACAACAGGTTTCCACATGTCAAAATGGGGGAAATCTTAGCAAATGGCTTCATGGTTTTCATGAGAATCGTGTTGTTGTATTGTTGAGTGTATCATGGGATCTCACCTGAAATCTGTGGCTTGACTACAAACCTGTAACCTATGCTACTGTGGCCTATAGAGCTAGAAGGCTGGATAACCAGGTGTGTAAAGGTGTGAAGTGGGACAGATGGCCTGCAGTCCTATCCCAAATGGACAACTAATCCCTATGTACTTGCGGAGATCTGAGAGGATGCGATTGGTATAAGAAACACGACTAAACTTCAACCTCCGGAGGGGTCAAAAAAATGCATTTTCGTTGTCGGCAGGATTTGAACCTGCGCAGGAAGATCCTAATGGATTTCTAGTCCATCGCCTTAACCACTCGGCCACGACAACAGTTGACAGAAGAAAACAAGCTTGTTAGGAGTGAATGGGCCAACAGGCATAGCCTACAGAAACGTGAAATTTAACAACTGAAAGATAATGCAGTAACTCATTATAATGCAATAACACAAAATGTTCCCCTCATTCATTTGTTATTAAGTTCAGCTGTTTTCTTATTTAACCTTGATCTTTGCTCAGCTCCAGAAGGTCTGCATTTGAGAGTGTTTATTATGAATTGTTATTTCACTGTGTGAAGTTGTTATTTCATCATTCTTATTATTACTGCTGAGCAGCATGACTCCTGAGAGGCACTAAAAAACTGTCAGAAGTGGGATTGAACCCACGCCTCCATGGGAGACTGCGACCTGAACGCAGTGCCTTAGACCGCTCGGCCATCCTGACTACAGCACAGTAACTGGGTATCGGGTTAAAGTGTATGCGGTAAAAGTAGAAATATGAACAACGCTCTAAAATCACCGCAGAGACCAGAACAACTATGCACGATACTGACTTGCACTTTCAATAGTCATTTGTTTTTATAAATTAAAAAGTCCAGTCATTGATTTAACCTCAATATGGCCTTCAATGGGAAAGAGTAGTAAATCGTCATTGAATGAGCGCTAAACTGGCATCAGAATATGGCCATTCTGATATAAATGATAAAATTCCTCAGATAAGACTGAAAAAGTGTCTGGAAATATCAGCAACCATCAGGGTAAGAGTGACAACAGGTCCACATGGGGGAAATCCTTACAAATGGCTTAATGAGTCATTTCAACGCAATCGTGTTATTATTTATTTTCAGGGTTTAACGAGGCAGCTCACCTGTGATTTGACATTAGATGCGGCGACTTTGATTACCCTGCAGACGATATTTTTGTTCTTCCCGCCAATAAAATCCACTGACAACGACCGACGAGTTCTGCGTTCCGAGATTATTTTTGTTATTTGCCTGTTTGGGGCCCGCCTGTGAAATTGCGCGATTCTTGCAATTCTCTTTCAGCCTCTCATCAACTAGCTGTTTTTGCAGAATATTACAAATACGATAGTTATTCACTAATCATATTAACTAGGTGTCATTTACGTTACCTTAAGTCATTTATTTTTCAACTGGATTTTACAAAGGTGCATGACATGCAGGCGCTAAAAAGTTGTCAGGAGGGGGTTTCAAACCATGCCTATAGGGGAGTCTGCGACCTGAATGACTTAATGGTTATTTTCAATGCAATTGAGTTTTTTCTTTTTCTTTTAGGGTTTAACAAGGTTTCTCACCTGTTACCTGTGGCTTGACTTTAGATGTGGCCAGTTCGATTACCCTGCAGACTATAAGAGTGTCTTCAGAATATGGCCAATTTGACATGAATTTAAAAATGCCTCAGATAGGACCAAAAAAGTGTCTGGAGCTTCCCGTCAGGGTAAGAGTGACAACAGGTTTCCACATGTCAAAATGGGGGAAATCTTAGCAAATGGCTTAATGGTTATTCATGAGAATCGTGTTGTTGTATTGTTGAGTGTATCATGGGATCTCACCTGAAATCTGTGGCTTGACTACAAACCTGTAACCTATGCTACTGTGGCCTATAGAGCTAGAAGGCTGGATAACCAGGTGTGTAAAGGTGTGAAGTGGGATAGATGGCCTGCAGTCCTATCCCAAATGGACAACTAATCCCTATGTACTTGCGGAGATCTGAGAGGATGCGATTGGTATAAGAAACACGACTAAACTTCAACCTCCGGAGGGGTCAAAAAAATGCATTTTCATTGTCGGCAGGATTTGAACCTACGCAGGAAGATCCTAATGGATTTCTAGTCCATCAGCCTTAACCACTCGGCCACGACAACATTGACAGAAGAAAACAGGCTTGTTAGGAGTGAATGGGCCAACAGGCATAGCCTACAGAAAGTGAAATTTAACAACTGAAAGATAATGCAGTAACTCATTATAATGCAATAACACAAAATGTTCCCCTCATTCATTTGTTATTAAGTCCAGCTGTTTTCTTATTTAACCTTGATCTTTGCTCAGCTCCAGAAGGTCTGCATTTGAGAGTGTTTATTATGAATTGTTATTTCACTGTGTGAAGTTGTTATTTCATCATTCTTATTATTACTGCTGAGCAGCATGACTCCTGAGAGGCACTAAAAAACTGTCAGAAGTGGGATTTGAACCCACGCCTCCATGGGAGACTGCGACCTGAACGCAGCGCCTTAGACCGCTCGGCCATCCTGACTAGACCACAGTAACTGGGTATCGGGTTAAAGTGTATGCGGTAAAAAGTAGAAATATGAACAACGCTCTAAAATCACCACAGAGACCAGAACAACTATGCACGATACTGACTTGCACTTTCAATAGTCATTTGTTTTTATAAATTAAAAAGTCCAGTCATTGATTTAACCTCAATATGGCCTTCAATGGGAAAGAGTAGTAAATCGTCATTGAATGAGCGCTAAACTGGCATCAGAATATGGCCATTCTGATAGAAATGATAAAATTCCTCAGATAAGACTGAAAAAGTGTCTGGAAATATCAGCAACCATCAGGGTAAGAGTGACAACAGGTCCACATGGGGGAAATCCTTACAAATGGCTTAATGAGTCATTTCAACGCAATCGTGTTATTATTTATTTTCAGGGTTTAACAAGGCAGCTCACCTGTGATTTGACATTAGATGCGGCGACTTTGATTACCCTGCAGACGATATTTTTGTTCTTCCCGCCAATACAATCCACTGACAACGACCGACGAGTTCTGCGTTCCTAGATTATTTTTGTTATTTGCCTGTTTGGGGCCCGCCTGTGAAATTGCGCGATTCTTGCAATTCTCTTTCAGCCTCTCATCAACTAGCTGTTTTTGCAGAATATTACAAATACGATAGTTATTCACTACTCATATTAACTAGGTGTCATTTACGTTACCTTAAGTCATTTATTTTTCAACTGGATTTTACAAAGGTGCATGACATGCAGGCGCTAAAAAGTTGTCAGGAGGGGGTTTCAAACCATGCCTATAGGGGAGTCTGCGACCTGAATGACTTAATGGTTATTTTCAATGCAATCAAGTTTTTTCTTTTTCTTTTAGGGTTTAACAAGGTTTCTCACCTGTTACCTGTGGCTTGACTTTAGATGTGGCCAGTTCGATTACCCTGCAGCCTAAGAGTGTCTTCAGAATATGGCCAATTTGACATGAATTTAAAAATGCCTCAGTTAGGACCAAAAAAGTGTCTGGAGCTTCCCGTCAGGGTAAGAGTGACAACAGGTTTCCACATGTCAAAATGGGGGAAATCTTAGCAAATGGCTTCATGGTTTTCATGAGAATCGTGTTGTTGTATTGTTGAGTGTATCATGGGATCTCACCTGAAATCTGTGGCTTGACTACAAACCTGTAACCTATGCTACTGTGGCCTATAGAGCTAGAAGGCTGGATAACCAGGTGTGTAAAGGTGTGAAGTGGGACAGATGGCCTGCAGTCCTATCCCAAATGGACAACTAATCCCTATGTACTTGCGGAGATCTGAGAGGATGCGATTGGTATAAGAAACACGACTAAACTTCAACCTCCGGAGGGGTCAAAAAAATGCATTTTCGTTGTCGGCAGGATTTGAACCTGCGCAGGAAGATCCTAATGGATTTCTAGTCCATCGCCTTAACCACTCGGCCACGACAACGTTGACAGAAGAAAACAAGCTTGTTAGGAGTGAATGGGCCAACAGGCATAGCCTACAGAAACTGAAATTTAACAACTGAAAGATAATGCAGTAACTCATTATAATGCAATAACACAAAATGTTCCCCTCATTCATTTGTTATTAAGTTCAGCTGTTTTCTTATTTAACCTTGATCTTTGCTCAGCTCCAGAAGGTCTGCATTTGAGAGTGTTTATTATGAATTGTTATTTCACTGTGTGAAGTTGTTATTTCATCATTCTTATTATTACTGCTGAGCAGCATGACTCCTGAGAGGCACTAAAAAACTGTCAGAAGTGGGATTTGAACCCACGCCTCCATGGGAGACTGCGACCTGAACGCAGCGCCTTAGACCGCTCGGCCATCCTGACTACACCACAGTAACTGGGTATCGGGTTAAAGTGTATGCGGTAAAAGTAGAAATATGAACAACGCTCTAAAATCACCACAGAGACCAGAACAACTATGCACGATACTGACTTGCACTTTCAATAGTCATTTGTTTTTATAAATTAAAAAGTCCAGTCATTGATTTAACCTCAATATGGCCTTCAATGGGAAAGAGTAGTAAATCGTCATTGAATGAGCGCTAAACTGGCATCAGAATATGGCCATTCTGATATAAATGATAAAATTCCTCAGATAAGGCTGAAAAAGTGTCTGGAAATATCAGCAACCATCAGGGTAAGAGTGACAACAGGTCCACATGGGGGAAATCCTTACAAATGGCTTAATGAGTCATTTCAACGCAATCGTGTTATTATTTATTTTCAGGGTTTAACAAGGCAGCTCACCTGTGATTTGACATTAGATGCGGCGACTTTGATTACCCTGCAGACGATATTTTTGTTCTTCCCGCCAATAAAATCCACTGACAACGACCGACGAGTTCTGCGTTCCGAGATTATTTTTGTTATTTGCCTGTTTGGGGCCCGCCTGTGAAATTGCGCGATTCTTGCAATTCTCTTTCAGCCTCTCATCAACTAGCTGTTTTTGCAGAATATTACAAATACGATAGTTATTCACTACTCATATTAACTAGGTGTCATTTACGTTACCTTAAGTCATTTATTTTTCAACTGGATTTTACAAAGGTGCATGACATGCAGGCGCTAAAAAGTTGTCAGGAGGGGGTTTCAAACCATGCCTATAGGGGAGTCTGCGACCTGAATGACTTAATGGTTATTTTCAATGCAATTGAGTTTTTTCTTTTTCTTTTAGGGTTTAACAAGGTTTCTCACCTGTTACCTGTGGCTTGACTTTAGATGTGGCCAGTTCGATTACCCTGCAGACTATAAGAGTGTCTTCAGAATATGGCCAATTTGACATGAATTTAAAAATGCCTCAGATAGGACCAAAAAAGTGTCTGGAGCTTCCCGTCAGGGTAAGAGTGACAACAGGTTTCCACATGTCAAAATGGGGGAAATCTTAGCAAATGGCTTAATGGTTATTCATGAGAATCGTGTTGTTGTATTGTTGAGTGTATCATGGGATCTCACCTGAAATCTGTGGCTTGACTACAAACCTGTAACCTATGCTACTGTGGCCTATAGAGCTAGAAGGCTGGATAACCAGGTGTGTAAAGGTGTGAAGTGGGATAGATGGCCTGCAGTCCTATCCCAAATGGACAACTAATCCCTATGTACTTGCGGAGATCTGAGAGGATGCGATTGGTATAAGAAACACGACTAAACTTCAACCTCCGGAGGGGTCAAAAAAATGCACTTTCATTGTCGGCAGGATTTGAACCTACGCAGGAAGATCCTAATGGAATTCTAGTCCATCACCTTAACCACTCGGCCACGACAACATTGACAGAAGAAAACAGGCTTGTTAGGAGTGAATGGGCCAACAGGCATAGCCTACAGAAAGTGAAATTTAACAACTGAAAGATAATGCAGTAACTCATTATAATGCAATAACACAAAATGTTCCCCTCATTCATTTGTTATTAAGTCCAGCTGTTTTCTTATTTAACCTTGATCTTTGCTCAGCTCCAGAAGGTCTGCATTTGAGAGTGTTTATTATGAATTGTTATTTCACTGTGTGAAGTTGTTATTTCATCATTCTTATTATTACTGCTGAGCAGCATGACTCCTGAGAGGCACTAAAAAACTGTCAGAAGTGGGATTTGAACCCACGCCTCCATGGGAGACTGCGACCTGAACGCAGCGCCTTAGACCGCTCGGCCATCCTGACTACAGCACAGTAACTGGGTATCGGGTTAAAGTGTATGCGGTAAAAGTAGAAATATGAACAACGCTCTAAAATCACCACAGAGACCAGAACAACTATGCACGATACTGACTTGCACTTTCAATAGTCATTTGTTTTTAAAAATTAAAAAGTCCAGTCATTGATTTAACCTCAATATGGCCTTCAATGGGAAAGAGTAGTAAATCGTCATTGAATGAGCGCTAAACTGGCATCAGAATATGGCCATTCTGATATAAATGATAAAATTCCTCAGATAAGACTGAAAAAGTGTCTGGAAATATCAGCAACCATCAGGGTAAGAGTGACAACAGGTCCACATGGGGGAAATCCTTACAAATGGCTTAATGAGTCATTTCAACGCAATCGTGTTATTATTTATTTTCAGGGTTTAACAAGGCAGCTCACCTGTGACTTGACATTAGATGCGGCGACTTTGATTACCCTGCAGACGATATTTTTGTTCTTCCCGCCAATACAATCCACTGACAACGACCGACGAGTTCTGCGTTCCTAGATTATTTTTGTTATTTGCCTGTTTGGGGCCCGCCTGTGAAATTGCGCGATTCTTGCAATTCTCTTTCAGCCTCTCATCAACTAGCTGTTTTTGCAGAATATTAAAAATATGTTAGTTATTCACTACTCATATTAACTAGGTGTCATTTACGTTACCTTAAGTCATTTATTTTTCAACTGGATTTTACAAAGGTGCATGACATGCAGGCGCTAAAAAGTTGTCAGGAGGGGGTTTCAAACCATGCCTATAGGGGAGTCTGCGACCTGAATGACTTAATGGTTATTTTCAATGCAATCGAGTTTTTCTTTTTCTTTTAGGGTTTAAAAAGGTTTCTCACCTGTGACCTGTGGCTTGACTTTAGATGTGGCCAGTTCGATTACCCTGCAGACTATAAGAGTGTCTTCAGAATATGGCCAATTTGACATGAATTTAAAAATGCCTCAGATAGGGTCTGCATTTGAGAGTGTTTATTATGAATTGTTATTTCACTGTGTGAACTAAAAAACTGTCAGAAGTGGGATTTGAACCCACGCCTCCATGGGAGACTGCGACCTGAACGCAGCGCCTTAGACCGCTCGGCCATCCTGACTACAGCACAGTAACTGGGTATCGGGTTAAAGTGTATGCGTTAAAAGTAGAAATATGAACAACGCTCTAAAATCACCACAGAGACCAGAACAACTATGCACGATACTGACTTGCACTTTCAATAGTCATTTGTTTTTACAAATTAAAAAGTCCAGTCATTGATTTAAAACCTGTTTAGGATATGGCAGACATATGCCCCCTTTGGAGAGATTGGGTACCCCTAGTAAACTGAAAAAAAAATCTGTCAACAATTGCTAATATATGCAAATTATTATTGGATAGAAAACACTCTAAAGATTCTAAAACCGTTGGAATTATGTCTGTAAGTATAGCAGAACTCACAGGGCAGGCATTCTTCCAAACTAGTTTTTGTGGCCATGAAAGTTGGAGCAACTTTGACGTCATGGCCCCCACCCTTCCCAACCAGTTATGATTCTGGGGAGACGTTCTATCTCTTCCGCTAGATGTCCTCTTTCAGTAGAGCTTTGAATCGTTCAAATCCCGCGAGAATTGACCCTATGGGAGTGAAATTAGTGCGTGCCACGAGAAAATAGGCTGTGCGTAGGGGCGCGAATTGGTCCCAGCCATTCCTTTGTTCCAGCACTCAAGAGAGGGGCAGACGATGGCCGATTGAATTGAAGTTTGTTTTGTGTGTCTAAAACATCATAAAGCTTGCTTCTGCACTTAGTTTGACCTGTTTAGTCGACATATAATATGTAATTTTGAAGTTTTGATGCGCAACTTTTCCGGACCAGAGGACGTTTTGGGTGCATTTCAGCTGATGTTATTAGCCTGTTAGATCTCTAGGGGCGCTATTTCATTTTTGGATAAAAAACGTTCCCGTTTTAAGTGCGATATTTTGTCACGAAAAGATGCTCGACTATGCATATTCTTGACAGTTTTGGAAAGAAAACACTCTGAAGTTTCAGAATCTGCAAAGATTTTGTCTGTAAGTGCCCCAGAACTCATTCTACAGGCGAAACCAAGATGATGCATCAACCAGGAATTAGCAGAATTTCTGAAGCTCTGTTTTCCATTGTCTCCTTATATGGCTGTGATTGCGCAAGGAATGAGCCTACACTTTCTGTCGTTCGCCCAAGGTCTTAGCAGCATTGTGACGTATTTGTAGGCATATCATTGGAAGATTGACCATAAGAGACTACATTTTCCAAGTGTCCGCCTGGTGTCCTGCGTGGAATTCGGTGCGCAATTGCCAGCTGCTTGTACTTTACCATTTGATTCAGGGGAGAAAGCATGTGTCCAAGAACGATGTAGCAATGAAGAGATATGTGAAAAACACCTTGATGATTGATTCTAAACAACGTTTGCCATGTTTTCAGTCGATATTATGGAGTTAATTTGGAAAAAAGTTTGCGTTTTGAGGACTGAATTTTCGGGGTTTTTTTGGTAGCCAAATGTGATGTATAAAACGGAGCTATTTCTAATACACAAAGAATCTTTTTGGAAAAACTGAGCATCTGCTATCCAACTGAGAGTATCCTCATTGAAAACATCAGAAGTTCTTCAAAGGTAAATTATTTTATTTGAAGGCTTTTATGTTTTTGTTGAAATGTTGCGTGCTGGATGCTAACGCTAATGCTAACGCTAAATCCTTTGTTTGCTAGCTACTGTTACACAAATTATTGTTTTCCTATGGTTGAGAAGCATATTTTGAAAATCTGAGATGACAGTGTTGTTTACAAAAGGCTAAGCTTGCGAGATGGCATATTTATTTCATTTCATTTGCGATTTTCATGAATAGTTAACGTTGCGTTATGGTAATGAGCTTGAGGCTGTAGTCACGATACCGGATCCGGGTTTGGGAGATCAGAGAGGTTAACTAGGTGTCATTTACGTTACCTTAAGTCATTTATTTTTCAACTGGATTTTACAAAGGTGCATGACATGCAGGCGCTAAAAAGTTGTCAGGAGGGGGTTTCAAACCATGCCTATAGGGGAGTCTGCGACCTGAATGACTTAATGGTTATTTTCAATGCAATCAAGTTTTTCTTTTTCTTTTAGGGTTTAACAAGGTTTCTCACCTGTTACCTATGGCTTGACTTTAGATGTGGCCAGTTCGATTACCCTGCAGACTATAAGAGTGTCTTCAGAATATGGCCAATTTGACATGAATTTAAAAATGCCTCAGATAGGTCCAAAAAAGTGTCTGGA
>NW_023493842.1:87500-113718 GCF_013265735.2 Oncorhynchus mykiss | reverse complement strand
GTTTCAATCACCAGTTTGCACGGAGGATTAATAGCAATCTGCATCCATCGCGATTTCTTAAAGTGTCTATAAAGCACTCAGGACGGGCCCGACCGAGACAGGGCCTTAGTGGGGTGCTCCATAGCGGGCAACAAGAGAGGGGTTGCCTTTAAATTCATTTTGAACCATATTTGAAATTTTGGGTTACCAGATGCACGTTTTCAATCACCAGTTGCACGGAGGATTAATAGCAATCTGCATCCATCGTGATTTCTTAAAGTGTGTAAAAAGCACCCAAGGACGGCCCTGACAGAGAGAGGGCCGTAGTGGGCACTCCCCTAGCGGGCTATATCAATAGAATGACGGGTAAAAGTATTTAAAACCCTTTTATAATTTTTGGGTTACCAGATGCACGTTTTCAATCACCAGGTGCACGGAGGAAAATGAGCATTTGCATCCATAGTCATGTTTTAAACCGTCCATAAAGCACTCTTGGCCGGCCCCGGCAGAGAGAGAAAGAGATGGTGAAAAAAAAAAAAATCATCATCAGACCTTCCATAAATAATTCGGGCCGGCCCCCATTGCTAAAGGTCCGTAGTAGGGTGCGCCATAAGCGGACATGAATAGATGGAACACCGCTAACCGCATAGAGAACCGTGTTTTGGGTGACCAGGTGCACGTTTTCAATCACCAGTTGCACATTTTCAATCACCAGTTGCACGGAGGATTAATAGCAATCTGCATCCATCGCGATTTCTTAAAGTGTCTATAAAGCACTCAGGACGGGCCCGACCGAGACAGGGCCTTAGTGGGGTGCTCCCATAGCGGGCAACAATGAGAGGGGTGCCTTTAAATTCATTTTGAACCATATTTGAAATTTTGGGTTACCAGATGCACGTTTTCAATCACCAGTTGCACGGAGGATTAATAGCAATCTGCATCCATCGTGATTTCTTTAAAGTGTGTAAAAAGCACCCAAGGACGGCCCTGACAGAGAGAGGGCCGTAGTGGGGCACTCCCCTAGCGGGCTATATCAATAGAATGACGGGTAAAAGTATTTAAAACCCTTTTATAATTTTTGGGTTACCAGATGCACGTTTTCAATCACCAGGTGCACGGAGGAAAATGAGCATTTGCATCCATAGTCATGTTTTAAACCGTCCATAAAGCACTCTTGGCGGCCCGGCAGAGAGAGAAAGAGATGGTGAAAAAAAAAAAAATCATCATCAGACCTTCCATAAATAATTCGGGCCGGCCCCCATTGCTAAAGGTCCGTAGTAGGTGCGCCATAAGCGGACATGAATAGATGGAACACCGCTAACCGCATAGAGAACCGTGTTTTGGGTGACCAGGTGCACGTTTTCAATCACCAGTTGCACATTTTCAATCACCAGTTGCACGGAGGATTAATAGCAATCTGCATCCATCGCGATTTTCTTAAAGTGTCTATAAAGCACTCAGGACGGGCCCGACCGAGACAGGGCCTTAGTGGGGTGCTCCCATAGCGGGCAACAATGAGAGGGGTGCCTTTAAATTCATTTTGAACCATATTTGAAATTTTGGGTTACCAGATGCACGTTTTCAATCACCAGTTGCACGGAGGATTAATAGCAATCTGCATCCATCGTGATTTCTTAAAGTGTGTAAAAAGCACCCAAGGACGGCCCTGACAGAGAGAGGGCCGTAGTGGGGCACTCCCCTAGCGGGCTATATCAATAGAATGACGGGTAAAAGTATTTAAAACCCTTTTATAATTTTTGGGTTACCAGATGCACGTTTTCAATCACCAGGTGCACGGAGGAAAATGAGCATTTGCATCCATAGTCATGTTTTAAACCGTCCATAAAGCACTCTTGGCCGGCCCCGGCAGAGAGAGAAAGAGATGGTGAAAAAAAAAAAAAAATCATCATCAGACCTTCCATAAATAATTCGGGCCGGCCCCCATTGCTAAAGGTCCGTAGTAGGGTGCGCCATAAGCGGACATGAATAGATGGAACACCGCTAACCGCATAGAGAACCGTGTTTTGGGTGACCAGGTGCACGTTTTCAATCACCAGTTGCACATTTTCAATCACCAGTTGCACGGAGGATTAATAGCAATCTGCATCCATCGCGATTTCTTAAAGTGTCTATAAAGCACTCAGGACGGGCCCGACCGAGACAGGGCCTTAGTGGGGTGCTCCCATAGCGGGCAACAATGAGAGGGGTGCCTTTAAATTCATTTTGAACCATATTTGAAATTTTGGGTTACCAGATGCACGTTTTCAATCACCAGTTGCACGGAGGATTAATAGCAATCTGCATCCATCGTGATTTCTTAAAGTGTGTAAAAAGCACCCAAGGACGGCCCTGACAGAGAGAGGGCCGTAGTGGGGCACTCCCCTAGCGGGCTATATCAATAGAATGACGGGTAAAAGTATTTAAAACCTTTTATAATTTTTGGGTTACCAGATGCACGTTTTCAATCACCAGGTGCACGGAGGAAAATGAGCATTTGCATCCATAGTCATGTTTTAAACCGTCCATAAAGCACTCTTGGCCGGCCCCGGCAGAGAGAGAAAGAGATGGTGAAAAAAAAAAAAAATCATCATCAGACCTTCCATAAATAATTCGGGCCGGCCCCCATTGCTAAAGGTCCGTAGTAGGGTGCGCCATAAGCGGACATGAATAGATGGAACACCGCTAACCGCATAGAGAACCGTGTTTTGGGTGACCAGGTGCACGTTTTCAATCACCAGTTGCACATTTTCAATCACCAGTTGCACGGAGGATTAATAGCAATCTGCATCCATCGCGATTTCTTAAAGTGTCTATAAAGCACTCAGGACGGGCCCGACCGAGACAGGGCCTTAGTGGGGTGCTCCCATAGCGGGCAACAATGAGAGGGGTGCCTTTAAATTCATTTTGAACCATATTTGAAATTTTGGGTTACCAGATGCACGTTTTCAATCACCAGTTGCACGGAGGATTAATAGCAATCTGCATCCATCGTGATTTCTTAAAGTGTGTAAAAAGCACCCAAGGACGGCCCTGACAGAGAGAGGGCCGTAGTGGGGCACTCCCCTAGCGGGCTATATCAATAGAATGACGGGTAAAAGTATTTAAAACCCTTTTATAATTTTTGGGTTACCAGATGCACGTTTTCAATCACCAGGTGCACGGAGGAAAATGAGCATTTGCATCCATAGTCATGTTTTAAACCGTCCATAAAGCACTCTTGGCCGGCCCCGGCAGAGAGAGAAAGAGATGGTGAAAAAAAAAAAAAAATCATCATCAGACCTTCCATAAATAATTCGGGCCGGCCCCCATTGCTAAAGGTCCGTAGTAGGGTGCGCCATAAGCGGACATGAATAGATGGAACACCGCTAACCGCATAGAGAACCGTGTTTTGGGTGACCAGGTGCACGTTTTCAATCACCAGTTGCACATTTTCAATCACCAGTTGCACGGAGGATTAATAGCAATCTGCATCCATCGCGATTTCTTAAAGTGTCTATAAAGCACTCAGGACGGGCCCGACCGAGACAGGGCCTTAGTGGGGTGCTCCCATAGCGGGCAACAATGAGAGGGGTGCCTTTAAATTCATTTTGAACCATATTTGAAATTTTGGGTTACCAGATGCACGTTTTCAATCACCAGTTGCACGGAGGATTAATAGCAATCTGCATCCATCGTGATTTCTTAAAGTGTGTAAAAAGCACCCAAGGACGGCCCTGACAGAGAGAGGGCCGTAGTGGGGCACTCCCCTAGCGGGCTATATCAATAGAATGACGGGTAAAAGTATTTAAAACCCTTTTATAATTTTTGGGTTACCAGATGCACGTTTTCAATCACCAGGTGCACGGAGGAAAATGAGCATTTGCATCCATAGTCATGTTTTAAACCGTCCATAAAGCACTCTTGGCCGGCCCCGGCAGAGAGAGAAAGAGATGGTGAAAAAAAAAAAAAATCATCATCAGACCTTCCATAAATAATTCGGGCCGGCCCCCATTGCTAAAGGTCCGTAGTAGGGTGCGCCATAAGCGGACATGAATAGATGGAACACCGCTAACCGCATAGAGAACCGTGTTTTGGGTGACCAGGTGCACGTTTTCAATCACCAGTTGCACATTTTCAATCACCAGTTGCACGGAGGATTAATAGCAATCTGCATCCATCGCGATTTCTTAAAGTGTCTATAAAGCACTCAGGACGGGCCCGACCGAGACAGGGCCTTAGTGGGGTGCTCCCATAGCGGGCAACAATGAGAGGGGTGCCTTTAAATTCATTTTGAACCATATTTGAAATTTTGGGTTACCAGATGCACGTTTTCAATCACCAGTTGCACGGAGGATTAATAGCAATCTGCATCCATCGTGATTTCTTAAAGTGTGTAAAAAGCACCCAAGGACGGCCCTGACAGAGAGAGGGCCGTAGTGGGGCACTCCCCTAGCGGGCTATATCAATAGAATGACGGGTAAAAGTATTTAAAACCCTTTATAATTTTGGGTTACCAGATGCACGTTTTCAATCACCAGGTGCACGGAGGAAAATGAGCATTTGCATCCATAGTCATGTTTTAAACCGTCCATAAAGCACTCTTGGCCGGCCCCGGCAGAGAGAGAAAGAGATGGTGAAAAAAAAAAAAAATCATCATCAGACCTTCCATAAATAATTCGGGCCGGCCCCCATTGCTAAAGGTCCGTAGTAGGGTGCGCCATAAGCGGACATGAATAGATGGAACACCGCTAACCGCATAGAGAACCGTGTTTTGGGTGACCAGGTGCACGTTTTCAATCACCAGTTGCACATTTTCAATCACCAGTTGCACGGAGGATTAATAGCAATCTGCATCCATCGCGATTTCTTAAAGTGTCTATAAAGCACTCAGGACGGGCCCGACCGAGACAGGGCCTTAGTGGGGTGCTCCCATAGCGGGCAACAATGAGAGGGGTGCCTTTAAATTCATTTTGAACCATATTTGAAATTTTGGGTTACCAGATGCACGTTTTCAATCACCAGTTGCACGGAGGATTAATAGCAATCTGCATCCATCGTGATTTCTTAAAGTGTGTAAAAAGCACCCAAGGACGGCCCTGACAGAGAGAGGGCCGTAGTGGGGCACTCCCCTAGCGGGCTATATCAATAGAATGACGGGTAAAAGTATTTAAAACCCTTTTATAATTTTTGGGTTACCAGATGCACGTTTTCAATCACCAGGTGCACGGAGGAAAATGAGCATTTGCATCCATAGTCATGTTTTAAACCGTCCATAAAGCACTCTTGGCCGGCCCCGGCAGAGAGAGAAAGAGATGGTGAAAAAAAAAAAAAAATCATCATCAGACCTTCCATAAATAATTCGGGCCGGCCCCCATTGCTAAAGGTCCGTAGTAGGGTGCGCCATAAGCGGACATGAATAGATGGAACACCGCTAACCGCATAGAGAACCGTGTTTTGGGTGACCAGGTGCACGTTTTCAATCACCAGTTGCACATTTTCAATCACCAGTTGCACGGAGGATTAATAGCAATCTGCATCCATCGCGATTTCTTAAAGTGTCTATAAAGCACTCAGGACGGGCCCGACCGAGACAGGGCCTTAGTGGGGTGCTCCCATAGCGGGCAACAATGAGAGGGGTGCCTTTAAATTCATTTTGAACCATATTTGAAATTTTGGGTTACCAGATGCACGTTTTCAATCACCAGTTGCACGGAGGATTAATAGCAATCTGCATCCATCGTGATTTCTTAAAGTGTGTAAAAAGCACCCAAGGACGGCCCTGACAGAGAGAGGGCCGTAGTGGGGCACTCCCCTAGCGGGCTATATCAATAGAATGACGGGTAAAAGTATTTAAAACCCTTTTATAATTTTTGGGTTACCAGATGCACGTTTTCAATCACCAGGTGCACGGAGGAAAATGAGCATTTGCATCCATAGTCATGTTTTAAACCGTCCATAAAGCACTCTTGGCCGGCCCCGGCAGAGAGAGAAAGAGATGGTGAAAAAAAAAAAAAAATCATCATCAGACCTTCCATAAATAATTCGGGCCGGCCCCCATTGCTAAAGGTCCGTAGTAGGGTGCGCCATAAGCGGACATGAATAGATGGAACACCGCTAACCGCATAGAGAACCGTGTTTTGGGTGACCAGGTGCACGTTTTCAATCACCAGTTGCACATTTTCAATCACCAGTTGCACGGAGGATTAATAGCAATCTGCATCCATCGCGATTTCTTAAAGTGTCTATAAAGCACTCAGGACGGGCCCGACCGAGACAGGGCCTTAGTGGGGTGCTCCCATAGCGGGCAACAATGAGAGGGGTGCCTTTAAATTCATTTTGAACCATATTTGAAATTTTGGGTTACCAGATGCACGTTTTCAATCACCAGTTGCACGGAGGATTAATAGCAATCTGCATCCATCGTGATTTCTTAAAGTGTGTAAAAAGCACCCAAGGACGGCCCTGACAGAGAGAGGGCCGTAGTGGGGCACTCCCCTAGCGGGCTATATCAATAGAATGACGGGTAAAAGTATTTAAAACCCTTTTATAATTTTTGGGTTACCAGATGCACGTTTTCAATCACCAGGTGCACGGAGGAAAATGAGCATTTGCATCCATAGTCATGTTTTAAACCGTCCATAAAGCACTCTTGGCCGGCCCCGGCAGAGAGAGAAAGAGATGGTGAAAAAAAAAAAAAAATCATCATCAGACCTTCCATAAATAATTCGGGCCGGCCCCCATTGCTAAAGGTCCGTAGTAGGGTGCGCCATAAGCGGACATGAATAGATGGAACACCGCTAACCGCATAGAGAACCGTGTTTTGGGTGACCAGGTGCACGTTTTCAATCACCAGTTGCACATTTTCAATCACCAGTTGCACGGAGGATTAATAGCAATCTGCATCCATCGCGATTTCTTAAAGTGTCTATAAAGCACTCAGGACGGGCCCGACCGAGACAGGGCCTTAGTGGGGTGCTCCCATAGCGGGCAACAATGAGAGGGGTGCCTTTAAATTCATTTTGAACCATATTTGAAATTTTGGGTTACCAGATGCACGTTTTCAATCACCAGTTGCACGGAGGATTAATAGCAATCTGCATCCATCGTGATTTCTTAAAGTGTGTAAAAAGCACCCAAGGACGGCCCTGACAGAGAGAGGGCCGTAGTGGGGCACTCCCCTAGCGGGCTATATCAATAGAATGACGGGTAAAAGTATTTAAAACCCTTTTATAATTTTGGGTTACCAGATGCACGTTTTCAATCACCAGGTGCACGGAGGAAAATGAGCATTTGCATCCATAGTCATGTTTTAAACCGTCCATAAAGCACTCTTGGCCGGCCCCGGCAGAGAGAGAAAGAGATGGTGAAAAAAAAAAAAAATCATCATCAGACCTTCCATAAATAATTCGGGCCGGCCCCCATTGCTAAAGGTCCGTAGTAGGGTGCGCCATAAGCGGACATGAATAGATGGAACACCGCTAACCGCATAGAGAACCGTGTTTTGGGTGACCAGGTGCACGTTTTCAATCACCAGTTGCACATTTTCAATCACCAGTTGCACGGAGGATTAATAGCAATCTGCATCCATCGCGATTTCTTAAAGTGTCTATAAAGCACTCAGGACGGGCCCGACCGAGACAGGGCCTTAGTGGGGTGCTCCCATAGCGGGCAACAATGAGAGGGGTGCCTTTAAATTCATTTTGAACCATATTTGAAATTTTGGGTTACCAGATGCACGTTTTCAATCACCAGTTGCACGGAGGATTAATAGCAATCTGCATCCATCGTGATTTCTTAAAGTGTGTAAAAAGCACCCAAGGACGGCCCTGACAGAGAGAGGGCCGTAGTGGGGCACTCCCCTAGCGGGCTATATCAATAGAATGACGGGTAAAAGTATTTAAAACCCTTTTATAATTTTTGGGTTACCAGATGCACGTTTTCAATCACCAGGTGCACGGAGGAAAATGAGCATTTGCATCCATAGTCATGTTTTAAACCGTCCATAAAGCACTCTTGGCCGGCCCCGGCAGAGAGAGAAAGAGATGGTGAAAAAAAAAAAAAATCATCATCAGACCTTCCATAAATAATTCGGGCCGGCCCCCATTGCTAAAGGTCCGTAGTAGGGTGCGCCATAAGCGGACATGAATAGATGGAACACCGCTAACCGCATAGAGAACCGTGTTTTGGGTGACCAGGTGCACGTTTTCAATCACCAGTTGCACATTTTCAATCACCAGTTGCACGGAGGATTAATAGCAATCTGCATCCATCGCGATTTCTTAAAGTGTCTATAAAGCACTCAGGACGGGCCCGACCGAGACAGGGCCTTAGTGGGGTGCTCCCATAGCGGGCAACAATGAGAGGGGTGCCTTTAAATTCATTTTGAACCATATTTGAAATTTTGGGTTACCAGATGCACGTTTTCAATCACCAGTTGCACGGAGGATTAATAGCAATCTGCATCCATCGTGATTTCTTAAAGTGTGTAAAAAGCACCCAAGGACGGCCCTGACAGAGAGAGGGCCGTAGTGGGGCACTCCCCTAGCGGGCTATATCAATAGAATGACGGGTAAAAGTATTTAAAACCCTTTTATAATTTTTGGGTTACCAGATGCACGTTTTCAATCACCAGGTGCACGGAGGAAAATGAGCATTTGCATCCATAGTCATGTTTTAAACCGTCCATAAAGCACTCTTGGCCGGCCCCGGCAGAGAGAGAAAGAGATGGTGAAAAAAAAAAAAAAATCATCATCAGACCTTCCATAAATAATTCGGGCCGGCCCCCATTGCTAAAGGTCCGTAGTAGGGTGCGCCATAAGCGGACATGAATAGATGGAACACCGCTAACCGCATAGAGAACCGTGTTTTGGGTGACCAGGTGCACGTTTTCAATCACCAGTTGCACATTTTCAATCACCAGTTGCACGGAGGATTAATAGCAATCTGCATCCATCGCGATTTCTTAAAGTGTCTATAAAGCACTCAGGACGGGCCCGACCGAGACAGGGCCTTAGTGGGGTGCTCCCATAGCGGGCAACAATGAGAGGGGTGCCTTTAAATTCATTTTGAACCATATTTGAAATTTTGGGTTACCAGATGCACGTTTTCAATCACCAGTTGCACGGAGGATTAATAGCAATCTGCATCCATCGTGATTTCTTAAAGTGTGTAAAAAGCACCCAAGGACGGCCCTGACAGAGAGAGGGCCGTAGTGGGGCACTCCCCTAGCGGGCTATATCAATAGAATGACGGGTAAAAGTATTTAAAACCCTTTTATAATTTTTGGGTTACCAGATGCACGTTTTCAATCACCAGGTGCACGGAGGAAAATGAGCATTTGCATCCATAGTCATGTTTTAAACCGTCCATAAAGCACTCTTGGCCGGCCCCGGCAGAGAGAGAAAGAGATGGTGAAAAAAAAAAAAAAATCATCATCAGACCTTCCATAAATAATTCGGGCCGGCCCCCATTGCTAAAGGTCCGTAGTAGGGTGCGCCATAAGCGGACATGAATAGATGGAACACCGCTAACCGCATAGAGAACCGTGTTTTGGGTGACCAGGTGCACGTTTTCAATCACCAGTTGCACATTTTCAATCACCAGTTGCACGGAGGATTAATAGCAATCTGCATCCATCGCGATTTCTTAAAGTGTCTATAAAGCACTCAGGACGGGCCCGACCGAGACAGGGCCTTAGTGGGGTGCTCCCATAGCGGGCAACAATGAGAGGGGTGCCTTTAAATTCATTTTGAACCATATTTGAAATTTTGGGTTACCAGATGCACGTTTTCAATCACCAGTTGCACGGAGGATTAATAGCAATCTGCATCCATCGTGATTTCTTAAAGTGTGTAAAAAGCACCCAAGGACGGCCCTGACAGAGAGAGGGCCGTAGTGGGGCACTCCCCTAGCGGGCTATATCAATAGAATGACGGGTAAAAGTATTTAAAACCCTTTTATAATTTTTGGGTTACCAGATGCACGTTTTCAATCACCAGGTGCACGGAGGAAAATGAGCATTTGCATCCATAGTCATGTTTTAAACCGTCCATAAAGCACTCTTGGCCGGCCCCGGCAGAGAGAGAAAGAGATGGTGAAAAAAAAAAAAAAATCATCATCAGACCTTCCATAAATAATTCGGGCCGGCCCCCATTGCTAAAGGTCCGTAGTAGGGTGCGCCATAAGCGGACATGAATAGATGGAACACCGCTAACCGCATAGAGAACCGTGTTTTGGGTGACCAGGTGCACGTTTTCAATCACCAGTTGCACATTTTCAATCACCAGTTGCACGGAGGATTAATAGCAATCTGCATCCATCGCGATTTCTTAAAGTGTCTATAAAGCACTCAGGACGGGCCCGACCGAGACAGGGCCTTAGTGGGGTGCTCCCATAGCGGGCAACAATGAGAGGGGTGCCTTTAAATTCATTTTGAACCATATTTGAAATTTTGGGTTACCAGATGCACGTTTTCAATCACCAGTTGCACGGAGGATTAATAGCAATCTGCATCCATCGTGATTTCTTAAAGTGTGTAAAAAGCACCCAAGGACGGCCCTGACAGAGAGAGGGCCGTAGTGGGGCACTCCCCTAGCGGGCTATATCAATAGAATGACGGGTAAAAGTATTTAAAACCCTTTTATAATTTTTGGGTTACCAGATGCACGTTTTCAATCACCAGGTGCACGGAGGAAAATGAGCATTTGCATCCATAGTCATGTTTTAAACCGTCCATAAAGCACTCTTGGCCGGCCCCGGCAGAGAGAGAAAGAGATGGTGAAAAAAAAAAAAAATCATCATCAGACCTTCCATAAATAATTCGGGCCGGCCCCCATTGCTAAAGGTCCGTAGTAGGGTGCGCCATAAGCGGACATGAATAGATGGAACACCGCTAACCGCATAGAGAACCGTGTTTTGGGTGACCAGGTGCACGTTTTCAATCACCAGTTGCACATTTTCAATCACCAGTTGCACGGAGGATTAATAGCAATCTGCATCCATCGCGATTTCTTAAAGTGTCTATAAAGCACTCAGGACGGGCCCGACCGAGACAGGGCCTTAGTGGGGTGCTCCCATAGCGGGCAACAATGAGAGGGGTGCCTTTAAATTCATTTTGAACCATATTTGAAATTTTGGGTTACCAGATGCACGTTTTCAATCACCAGTTGCACGGAGGATTAATAGCAATCTGCATCCATCGTGATTTCTTAAAGTGTGTAAAAAGCACCCAAGGACGGCCCTGACAGAGAGAGGGCCGTAGTGGGGCACTCCCCTAGCGGGCTATATCAATAGAATGACGGGTAAAAGTATTTAAAACCCTTTTATAATTTTTGGGTTACCAGATGCACGTTTTCAATCACCAGGTGCACGGAGGAAAATGAGCATTTGCATCCATAGTCATGTTTTAAACCGTCCATAAAGCACTCTTGGCCGGCCCCGGCAGAGAGAGAAAGAGATGGTGAAAAAAAAAAAAAAATCATCATCAGACCTTCCATAAATAATTCGGGCCGGCCCCCATTGCTAAAGGTCCGTAGTAGGGTGCGCCATAAGCGGACATGAATAGATGGAACACCGCTAACCGCATAGAGAACCGTGTTTTGGGTGACCAGGTGCACGTTTTCAATCACCAGTTGCACATTTTCAATCACCAGTTGCACGGAGGATTAATAGCAATCTGCATCCATCGCGATTTCTTAAAGTGTCTATAAAGCACTCAGGACGGGCCCGACCGAGACAGGGCCTTAGTGGGGTGCTCCCATAGCGGGCAACAATGAGAGGGGTGCCTTTAAATTCATTTTGAACCATATTTGAAATTTTGGGTTACCAGATGCACGTTTTCAATCACCAGTTGCACGGAGGATTAATAGCAATCTGCATCCATCGTGATTTCTTAAAGTGTGTAAAAAGCACCCAAGGACGGCCCTGACAGAGAGAGGGCCGTAGTGGGGCACTCCCCTAGCGGGCTATATCAATAGAATGACGGGTAAAAGTATTTAAAACCCTTTTATAATTTTTGGGTTACCAGATGCACGTTTTCAATCACCAGGTGCACGGAGGAAAATGAGCATTTGCATCCATAGTCATGTTTTAAACCGTCCATAAAGCACTCTTGGCCGGCCCCGGCAGAGAGAGAAAGAGATGGTGAAAAAAAAAAAAAATCATCATCAGACCTTCCATAAATAATTCGGGCCGGCCCCCATTGCTAAAGGTCCGTAGTAGGGTGCGCCATAAGCGGACATGAATAGATGGAACACCGCTAACCGCATAGAGAACCGTGTTTTGGGTGACCAGGTGCACGTTTTCAATCACCAGTTGCACATTTTCAATCACCAGTTGCACGGAGGATTAATAGCAATCTGCATCCATCGCGATTTCTTAAAGTGTCTATAAAGCACTCAGGACGGGCCCGACCGAGACAGGGCCTTAGTGGGGTGCTCCCATAGCGGGCAACAATGAGAGGGGTGCCTTTAAATTCATTTTGAACCATATTTGAAATTTTGGGTTACCAGATGCACGTTTTCAATCACCAGTTGCACGGAGGATTAATAGCAATCTGCATCCATCGTGATTTCTTAAAGTGTGTAAAAAGCACCCAAGGACGGCCCTGACAGAGAGAGGGCCGTAGTGGGGCACTCCCCTAGCGGGCTATATCAATAGAATGACGGGTAAAAGTATTTAAAACCCTTTTATAATTTTTGGGTTACCAGATGCACGTTTTCAATCACCAGGTGCACGGAGGAAAATGAGCATTTGCATCCATAGTCATGTTTTAAACCGTCCATAAAGCACTCTTGGCCGCCCCGGCAGAGAGAGAAAGAGATGGTGAAAAAAAAAAAAAATCATCATCAGACCTTCCATAAATAATTCGGGCCGGCCCCCATTGCTAAAGGTCCGTAGTAGGGTGCGCCATAAGCGGACATGAATAGATGGAACACCGCTAACCGCATAGAGAACCGTGTTTTGGGTGACCAGGTGCACGTTTTCAATCACCAGTTGCACATTTTCAATCACCAGTTGCACGGAGGATTAATAGCAATCTGCATCCATCGCGATTTCTTAAAGTGTCTATAAAGCACTCAGGACGGGCCCGACCGAGACAGGGCCTTAGTGGGGTGCTCCCATAGCGGGCAACAATGAGAGGGGTGCCTTTAAATTCATTTTGAACCATATTTGAAATTTTGGGTTACCAGATGCACGTTTTCAATCACCAGTTGCACGGAGGATTAATAGCAATCTGCATCCATCGTGATTTCTTAAAGTGTGTAAAAAGCACCCAAGGACGGCCCTGACAGAGAGAGGGCCGTAGTGGGGCACTCCCCTAGCGGGCTATATCAATAGAATGACGGGTAAAAGTATTTAAAACCCTTTTATAATTTTTGGGTTACCAGATGCACGTTTTCAATCACCAGGTGCACGGAGGAAAATGAGCATTTGCATCCATAGTCATGTTTTAAACCGTCCATAAAGCACTCTTGGCCGGCCCCGGCAGAGAGAGAAAGAGATGGTGAAAAAAAAAAAAAATCATCATCAGACCTTCCATAAATAATTCGGGCCGGCCCCCATTGCTAAAGGTCCGTAGTAGGGTGCGCCATAAGCGGACATGAATAGATGGAACACCGCTAACCGCATAGAGAACCGTGTTTTGGGTGACCAGGTGCACGTTTTCAATCACCAGTTGCACATTTTCAATCACCAGTTGCACGGAGGATTAATAGCAATCTGCATCCATCGCGATTTCTTAAAGTGTCTATAAAGCACTCAGGACGGGCCCGACCGAGACAGGGCCTTAGTGGGGTGCTCCCATAGCGGGCAACAATGAGAGGGGTGCCTTTAAATTCATTTTGAACCATATTTGAAATTTTGGGTTACCAGATGCACGTTTTCAATCACCAGTTGCACGGAGGATTAATAGCAATCTGCATCCATCGTGATTTCTTAAAGTGTGTAAAAAGCACCCAAGGACGGCCCTGACAGAGAGAGGGCCGTAGTGGGGCACTCCCCTAGCGGGCTATATCAATAGAATGACGGGTAAAAGTATTTAAAACCCTTTTATAATTTTTGGGTTACCAGATGCACGTTTTCAATCACCAGGTGCACGGAGGAAAATGAGCATTTGCATCCATAGTCATGTTTTAAACCGTCCATAAAGCACTCTTGGCCGGCCCCGGCAGAGAGAGAAAGAGATGGTGAAAAAAAAAAAAAATCATCATCAGACCTTCCATAAATAATTCGGGCCGGCCCCCATTGCTAAAGGTCCGTAGTAGGGTGCGCCATAAGCGGACATGAATAGATGGAACACCGCTAACCGCATAGAGAACCGTGTTTTGGGTGACCAGGTGCACGTTTTCAATCACCAGTTGCACATTTTCAATCACCAGTTGCACGGAGGATTAATAGCAATCTGCATCCATCGCGATTTCTTAAAGTGTCTATAAAGCACTCAGGACGGGCCCGACCGAGACAGGGCCTTAGTGGGGTGCTCCCATAGCGGGCAACAATGAGAGGGGTGCCTTTAAATTCATTTTGAACCATATTTGAAATTTTGGGTTACCAGATGCACGTTTTCAATCACCAGTTGCACGGAGGATTAATAGCAATCTGCATCCATCGTGATTTCTTAAAGTGTGTAAAAAGCACCCAAGGACGGCCCTGACAGAGAGAGGGCCGTAGTGGGGCACTCCCCTAGCGGGCTATATCAATAGAATGACGGGTAAAAGTATTTAAAACCCTTTTATAATTTTTGGGTTACCAGATGCACGTTTTCAATCACCAGGTGCACGGAGGAAAATGAGCATTTGCATCCATAGTCATGTTTTAAACCGTCCATAAAGCACTCTTGGCCGGCCCCGGCAGAGAGAGAAAGAGATGGTGAAAAAAAAAAAAAATCATCATCAGACCTTCCATAAATAATTCGGGCCGGCCCCCATTGCTAAAGGTCCGTAGTAGGGTGCGCCATAAGCGGACATGAATAGATGGAACACCGCTAACCGCATAGAGAACCGTGTTTTGGGTGACCAGGTGCACGTTTTCAATCACCAGTTGCACATTTTCAATCACCAGTTGCACGGAGGATTAATAGCAATCTGCATCCATCGCGATTTCTTAAAGTGTCTATAAAGCACTCAGGACGGGCCCGACCGAGACAGGGCCTTAGTGGGGTGCTCCCATAGCGGGCAACAATGAGAGGGGTGCCTTTAAATTCATTTTGAACCATATTTGAAATTTTGGGTTACCAGATGCACGTTTTCAATCACCAGTTGCACGGAGGATTAATAGCAATCTGCATCCATCGTGATTTCTTAAAGTGTGTAAAAAGCACCCAAGGACGGCCCTGACAGAGAGAGGGCCGTAGTGGGGCACTCCCCTAGCGGGCTATATCAATAGAATGACGGGTAAAAGTATTTAAAACCCTTTTATAATTTTTGGGTTACCAGATGCACGTTTTCAATCACCAGGTGCACGGAGGAAAATGAGCATTTGCATCCATAGTCATGTTTTAAACCGTCCATAAAGCACTCTTGGCCGGCCCCGGCAGAGAGAGAAAGAGATGGTGAAAAAAAAAAAAAAATCATCATCAGACCTTCCATAAATAATTCGGGCCGGCCCCCATTGCTAAAGGTCCGTAGTAGGGTGCGCCATAAGCGGACATGAATAGATGGAACACCGCTAACCGCATAGAGAACCGTGTTTTGGGTGACCAGGTGCACGTTTTCAATCACCAGTTGCACATTTTCAATCACCAGTTGCACGGAGGATTAATAGCAATCTGCATCCATCGCGATTTCTTAAAGTGTCTATAAAGCACTCAGGACGGGCCCGACCGAGACAGGGCCTTAGTGGGGTGCTCCCATAGCGGGCAACAATGAGAGGGGTGCCTTTAAATTCATTTTGAACCATATTTGAAATTTTGGGTTACCAGATGCACGTTTTCAATCACCAGTTGCACGGAGGATTAATAGCAATCTGCATCCATCGTGATTTCTTAAAGTGTGTAAAAAGCACCCAAGGACGGCCCTGACAGAGAGAGGGCCGTAGTGGGGCACTCCCCTAGCGGGCTATATCAATAGAATGACGGGTAAAAGTATTTAAAACCCTTTTATAATTTTTGGGTTACCAGATGCACGTTTTCAATCACCAGGTGCACGGAGGAAAATGAGCATTTGCATCCATAGTCATGTTTTAAACCGTCCATAAAGCACTCTTGGCCGGCCCCGGCAGAGAGAGAAAGAGATGGTGAAAAAAAAAAAAAATCATCATCAGACCTTCCATAAATAATTCGGGCCGGCCCCCATTGCTAAAGGTCCGTAGTAGGGTGCGCCATAAGCGGACATGAATAGATGGAACACCGCTAACCGCATAGAGAACCGTGTTTTGGGTGACCAGGTGCACGTTTTCAATCACCAGTTGCACATTTTCAATCACCAGTTGCACGGAGGATTAATAGCAATCTGCATCCATCGCGATTTCTTAAAGTGTCTATAAAGCACTCAGGACGGGCCCGACCGAGACAGGGCCTTAGTGGGGTGCTCCCATAGCGGGCAACAATGAGAGGGGTGCCTTTAAATTCATTTTGAACCATATTTGAAATTTTGGGTTACCAGATGCACGTTTTCAATCACCAGTTGCACGGAGGATTAATAGCAATCTGCATCCATCGTGATTTCTTAAAGTGTGTAAAAAGCACCCAAGGACGGCCCTGACAGAGAGAGGGCCGTAGTGGGGCACTCCCCTAGCGGGCTATATCAATAGAATGACGGGTAAAAGTATTTAAAACCCTTTTATAATTTTTGGGTTACCAGATGCACGTTTTCAATCACCAGGTGCACGGAGGAAAATGAGCATTTGCATCCATAGTCATGTTTTAAACCGTCCATAAAGCACTCTTGGCCGGCCCCGGCAGAGAGAGAAAGAGATGGTGAAAAAAAAAAAAAAAATCATCATCAGACCTTCCATAAATAATTCGGGCCGGCCCCCATTGCTAAAGGTCCGTAGTAGGGTGCGCCATAAGCGGACATGAATAGATGGAACACCGCTAACCGCATAGAGAACCGTGTTTTGGGTGACCAGGTGCACGTTTTCAATCACCAGTTGCACATTTTCAATCACCAGTTGCACGGAGGATTAATAGCAATCTGCATCCATCGCGATTTCTTAAAGTGTCTATAAAGCACTCAGGACGGGCCCGACCGAGACAGGGCCTTAGTGGGGTGCTCCCATAGCGGGCAACAATGAGAGGGGTGCCTTTAAATTCATTTTGAACCATATTTGAAATTTTGGGTTACCAGATGCACGTTTTCAATCACCAGTTGCACGGAGGATTAATAGCAATCTGCATCCATCGTGATTTCTTAAAGTGTGTAAAAAGCACCCAAGGACGGCCCTGACAGAGAGAGGGCCGTAGTGGGGCACTCCCCTAGCGGGCTATATCAATAGAATGACGGGTAAAAGTATTTAAAACCCTTTTATAATTTTTGGGTTACCAGATGCACGTTTTCAATCACCAGGTGCACGGAGGAAAATGAGCATTTGCATCCATAGTCATGTTTTAAACCGTCCATAAAGCACTCTTGGCCGGCCCCGGCAGAGAGAGAAAGAGATGGTGAAAAAAAAAAAAAATCATCATCAGACCTTCCATAAATAATTCGGGCCGGCCCCCATTGCTAAAGGTCCGTAGTAGGGTGCGCCATAAGCGGACATGAATAGATGGAACACCGCTAACCGCATAGAGAACCGTGTTTTGGGTGACCAGGTGCACGTTTTCAATCACCAGTTGCACATTTTCAATCACCAGTTGCACGGAGGATTAATAGCAATCTGCATCCATCGCGATTTCTTAAAGTGTCTATAAAGCACTCAGGACGGGCCCGACCGAGACAGGGCCTTAGTGGGGTGCTCCCATAGCGGGCAACAATGAGAGGGGTGCCTTTAAATTCATTTTGAACCATATTTGAAATTTTGGGTTACCAGATGCACGTTTTCAATCACCAGTTGCACGGAGGATTAATAGCAATCTGCATCCATCGTGATTTCTTAAAGTGTGTAAAAAGCACCCAAGGACGGCCCTGACAGAGAGAGGGCCGTAGTGGGGCACTCCCCTAGCGGGCTATATCAATAGAATGACGGGTAAAAGTATTTAAAACCCTTTTATAATTTTTGGGTTACCAGATGCACGTTTTCAATCACCAGGTGCACGGAGGAAAATGAGCATTTGCATCCATAGTCATGTTTTAAACCGTCCATAAAGCACTCTTGGCCGGCCCCGGCAGAGAGAGAAAGAGATGGTGAAAAAAAAAAAAAATCATCATCAGACCTTCCATAAATAATTCGGGCCGGCCCCCATTGCTAAAGGTCCGTAGTAGGGTGCGCCATAAGCGGACATGAATAGATGGAACACCGCTAACCGCATAGAGAACCGTGTTTTGGGTGACCAGGTGCACGTTTTCAATCACCAGTTGCACATTTTCAATCACCAGTTGCACGGAGGATTAATAGCAATCTGCATCCATCGCGATTTCTTAAAGTGTCTATAAAGCACTCAGGACGGGCCCGACCGAGACAGGGCCTTAGTGGGGTGCTCCCATAGCGGGCAACAATGAGAGGGGTGCCTTTAAATTCATTTTGAACCATATTTGAAATTTTGGGTTACCAGATGCACGTTTTCAATCACCAGTTGCACGGAGGATTAATAGCAATCTGCATCCATCGTGATTTCTTAAAGTGTGTAAAAAGCACCCAAGGACGGCCCTGACAGAGAGAGGGCCGTAGTGGGGCACTCCCCTAGCGGGCTATATCAATAGAATGACGGGTAAAAGTATTTAAAACCCTTTTATAATTTTTGGGTTACCAGATGCACGTTTTCAATCACCAGGTGCACGGAGGAAAATGAGCATTTGCATCCATAGTCATGTTTTAAACCGTCCATAAAGCACTCTTGGCCGGCCCCGGCAGAGAGAGAAAGAGATGGTGAAAAAAAAAAAAAAATCATCATCAGACCTTCCATAAATAATTCGGGCCGGCCCCCATTGCTAAAGGTCCGTAGTAGGGTGCGCCATAAGCGGACATGAATAGATGGAACACCGCTAACCGCATAGAGAACCGTGTTTTGGGTGACCAGGTGCACGTTTTCAATCACCAGTTGCACATTTTCAATCACCAGTTGCACGGAGGATTAATAGCAATCTGCATCCATCGCGATTTCTTAAAGTGTCTATAAAGCACTCAGGACGGGCCCGACCGAGACAGGGCCTTAGTGGGGTGCTCCCATAGCGGGCAACAATGAGAGGGGTGCCTTTAAATTCATTTTGAACCATATTTGAAATTTTGGGTTACCAGATGCACGTTTTCAATCACCAGTTGCACGGAGGATTAATAGCAATCTGCATCCATCGTGATTTCTTAAAGTGTGTAAAAAGCACCCAAGGACGGCCCTGACAGAGAGAGGGCCGTAGTGGGGCACTCCCCTAGCGGGCTATATCAATAGAATGACGGGTAAAAGTATTTAAAACCCTTTTATAATTTTTGGGTTACCAGATGCACGTTTTCAATCACCAGGTGCACGGAGGAAAATGAGCATTTGCATCCATAGTCATGTTTTAAACCGTCCATAAAGCACTCTTGGCCGGCCCCGGCAGAGAGAGAAAGAGATGGTGAAAAAAAAAAAAAATCATCATCAGACCTTCCATAAATAATTCGGGCCGGCCCCCATTGCTAAAGGTCCGTAGTAGGGTGCGCCATAAGCGGACATGAATAGATGGAACACCGCTAACCGCATAGAGAACCGTGTTTTGGGTGACCAGGTGCACGTTTTCAATCACCAGTTGCACATTTTCAATCACCAGTTGCACGGAGGATTAATAGCAATCTGCATCCATCGCGATTTCTTAAAGTGTCTATAAAGCACTCAGGACGGGCCCGACCGAGACAGGGCCTTAGTGGGGTGCTCCCATAGCGGGCAACAATGAGAGGGGTGCCTTTAAATTCATTTTGAACCATATTTGAAATTTTGGGTTACCAGATGCACGTTTTCAATCACCAGTTGCACGGAGGATTAATAGCAATCTGCATCCATCGTGATTTCTTAAAGTGTGTAAAAAGCACCCAAGGACGGCCCTGACAGAGAGAGGGCCGTAGTGGGGCACTCCCCTAGCGGGCTATATCAATAGAATGACGGGTAAAAGTATTTAAAACCCTTTTATAATTTTTGGGTTACCAGATGCACGTTTTCAATCACCAGGTGCACGGAGGAAAATGAGCATTTGCATCCATAGTCATGTTTTAAACCGTCCATAAAGCACTCTTGGCCGGCCCCGGCAGAGAGAGAAAGAGATGGTGAAAAAAAAAAAAAATCATCATCAGACCTTCCATAAATAATTCGGGCCGGCCCCCATTGCTAAAGGTCCGTAGTAGGGTGCGCCATAAGCGGACATGAATAGATGGAACACCGCTAACCGCATAGAGAACCGTGTTTTGGGTGACCAGGTGCACGTTTTCAATCACCAGTTGCACATTTTCAATCACCAGTTGCACGGAGGATTAATAGCAATCTGCATCCATCGCGATTTCTTAAAGTGTCTATAAAGCACTCAGGACGGGCCCGACCGAGACAGGGCCTTAGTGGGGTGCTCCCATAGCGGGCAACAATGAGAGGGGTGCCTTTAAATTCATTTTGAACCATATTTGAAATTTTGGGTTACCAGATGCACGTTTTCAATCACCAGTTGCACGGAGGATTAATAGCAATCTGCATCCATCGTGATTTCTTAAAGTGTGTAAAAAGCACCCAAGGACGGCCCTGACAGAGAGAGGGCCGTAGTGGGGCACTCCCCTAGCGGGCTATATCAATAGAATGACGGGTAAAAGTATTTAAAACCCTTTTATAATTTTTGGGTTACCAGATGCACGTTTTCAATCACCAGGTGCACGGAGGAAAATGAGCATTTGCATCCATAGTCATGTTTTAAACCGTCCATAAAGCACTCTTGGCCGGCCCCGGCAGAGAGAGAAAGAGATGGTGAAAAAAAAAAAAAAATCATCATCAGACCTTCCATAAATAATTCGGGCCGGCCCCCATTGCTAAAGGTCCGTAGTAGGGTGCGCCATAAGCGGACATGAATAGATGGAACACCGCTAACCGCATAGAGAACCGTGTTTTGGGTGACCAGGTGCACGTTTTCAATCACCAGTTGCACATTTTCAATCACCAGTTGCACGGAGGATTAATAGCAATCTGCATCCATCGCGATTTCTTAAAGTGTCTATAAAGCACTCAGGACGGGCCCGACCGAGACAGGGCCTTAGTGGGGTGCTCCCATAGCGGGCAACAATGAGAGGGGTGCCTTTAAATTCATTTTGAACCATATTTGAAATTTTGGGTTACCAGATGCACGTTTTCAATCACCAGTTGCACGGAGGATTAATAGCAATCTGCATCCATCGTGATTTCTTAAAGTGTGTAAAAAGCACCCAAGGACGGCCCTGACAGAGAGAGGGCCGTAGTGGGGCACTCCCCTAGCGGGCTATATCAATAGAATGACGGGTAAAAGTATTTAAAACCCTTTTATAATTTTTGGGTTACCAGATGCACGTTTTCAATCACCAGGTGCACGGAGGAAAATGAGCATTTGCATCCATAGTCATGTTTTAAACCGTCCATAAAGCACTCTTGGCCGGCCCCGGCAGAGAGAGAAAGAGATGGTGAAAAAAAAAAAAAATCATCATCAGACCTTCCATAAATAATTCGGGCCGGCCCCCATTGCTAAAGGTCCGTAGTAGGGTGCGCCATAAGCGGACATGAATAGATGGAACACCGCTAACCGCATAGAGAACCGTGTTTTGGGTGACCAGGTGCACGTTTTCAATCACCAGTTGCACATTTTCAATCACCAGTTGCACGGAGGATTAATAGCAATCTGCATCCATCGCGATTTCTTAAAGTGTCTATAAAGCACTCAGGACGGGCCCGACCGAGACAGGGCCTTAGTGGGGTGCTCCCATAGCGGGCAACAATGAGAGGGGTGCCTTTAAATTCATTTTGAACCATATTTGAAATTTTGGGTTACCAGATGCACGTTTTCAATCACCAGTTGCACGGAGGATTAATAGCAATCTGCATCCATCGTGATTTCTTAAAGTGTGTAAAAAGCACCCAAGGACGGCCCTGACAGAGAGAGGGCCGTAGTGGGGCACTCCCCTAGCGGGCTATATCAATAGAATGACGGGTAAAAGTATTTAAAACCCTTTTATAATTTTTGGGTTACCAGATGCACGTTTTCAATCACCAGGTGCACGGAGGAAAATGAGCATTTGCATCCATAGTCATGTTTTAAACCGTCCATAAAGCACTCTTGGCCGGCCCCGGCAGAGAGAGAAAGAGATGGTGAAAAAAAAAAAAAATCATCATCAGACCTTCCATAAATAATTCGGGCCGGCCCCCATTGCTAAAGGTCCGTAGTAGGGTGCGCCATAAGCGGACATGAATAGATGGAACACCGCTAACCGCATAGAGAACCGTGTTTTGGGTGACCAGGTGCACGTTTTCAATCACCAGTTGCACATTTTCAATCACCAGTTGCACGGAGGATTAATAGCAATCTGCATCCATCGCGATTTCTTAAAGTGTCTATAAAGCACTCAGGACGGGCCCGACCGAGACAGGGCCTTAGTGGGGTGCTCCCATAGCGGGCAACAATGAGAGGGGTGCCTTTAAATTCATTTTGAACCATATTTGAAATTTTGGGTTACCAGATGCACGTTTTCAATCACCAGTTGCACGGAGGATTAATAGCAATCTGCATCCATCGTGATTTCTTAAAGTGTGTAAAAAGCACCCAAGGACGGCCCTGACAGAGAGAGGGCCGTAGTGGGGCACTCCCCTAGCGGGCTATATCAATAGAATGACGGGTAAAAGTATTTAAAACCCTTTTATAATTTTTGGGTTACCAGATGCACGTTTTCAATCACCAGGTGCACGGAGGAAAATGAGCATTTGCATCCATAGTCATGTTTTAAACCGTCCATAAAGCACTCTTGGCCGGCCCCGGCAGAGAGAGAAAGAGATGGTGAAAAAAAAAAAAAATCATCATCAGACCTTCCATAAATAATTCGGGCCGGCCCCCATTGCTAAAGGTCCGTAGTAGGGTGCGCCATAAGCGGACATGAATAGATGGAACACCGCTAACCGCATAGAGAACCGTGTTTTGGGTGACCAGGTGCACGTTTTCAATCACCAGTTGCACATTTTCAATCACCAGTTGCACGGAGGATTAATAGCAATCTGCATCCATCGCGATTTCTTAAAGTGTCTATAAAGCACTCAGGACGGGCCCGACCGAGACAGGGCCTTAGTGGGGTGCTCCCATAGCGGGCAACAATGAGAGGGGTGCCTTTAAATTCATTTTGAACCATATTTGAAATTTTGGGTTACCAGATGCACGTTTTCAATCACCAGTTGCACGGAGGATTAATAGCAATCTGCATCCATCGTGATTTCTTAAAGTGTGTAAAAAGCACCCAAGGACGGCCCTGACAGAGAGAGGGCCGTAGTGGGGCACTCCCCTAGCGGGCTATATCAATAGAATGACGGGTAAAAGTATTTAAAACCCTTTTATAATTTTTGGGTTACCAGATGCACGTTTTCAATCACCAGGTGCACGGAGGAAAATGAGCATTTGCATCCATAGTCATGTTTTAAACCGTCCATAAAGCACTCTTGGCCGGCCCCGGCAGAGAGAGAAAGAGATGGTGAAAAAAAAAAAAAAATCATCATCAGACCTTCCATAAATAATTCGGGCCGGCCCCCATTGCTAAAGGTCCGTAGTAGGGTGCGCCATAAGCGGACATGAATAGATGGAACACCGCTAACCGCATAGAGAACCGTGTTTTGGGTGACCAGGTGCACGTTTTCAATCACCAGTTGCACATTTTCAATCACCAGTTGCACGGAGGATTAATAGCAATCTGCATCCATCGCGATTTCTTAAAGTGTCTATAAAGCACTCAGGACGGGCCCGACCGAGACAGGGCCTTAGTGGGGTGCTCCCATAGCGGGCAACAATGAGAGGGGTGCCTTTAAATTCATTTTGAACCATATTTGAAATTTTGGGTTACCAGATGCACGTTTTCAATCACCAGTTGCACGGAGGATTAATAGCAATCTGCATCCATCGTGATTTCTTAAAGTGTGTAAAAAGCACCCAAGGACGGCCCTGACAGAGAGAGGGCCGTAGTGGGGCACTCCCCTAGCGGGCTATATCAATAGAATGACGGGTAAAAGTATTTAAAACCCTTTTATAATTTTTGGGTTACCAGATGCACGTTTTCAATCACCAGGTGCACGGAGGAAAATGAGCATTTGCATCCATAGTCATGTTTTAAACCGTCCATAAAGCACTCTTGGCCGGCCCCGGCAGAGAGAGAAAGAGATGGTGAAAAAAAAAAAAAATCATCATCAGACCTTCCATAAATAATTCGGGCCGGCCCCCATTGCTAAAGGTCCGTAGTAGGGTGCGCCATAAGCGGACATGAATAGATGGAACACCGCTAACCGCATAGAGAACCGTGTTTTGGGTGACCAGGTGCACGTTTTCAATCACCAGTTGCACATTTTCAATCACCAGTTGCACGGAGGATTAATAGCAATCTGCATCCATCGCGATTTCTTAAAGTGTCTATAAAGCACTCAGGACGGGCCCGACCGAGACAGGGCCTTAGTGGGGTGCTCCCATAGCGGGCAACAATGAGAGGGGTGCCTTTAAATTCATTTTGAACCATATTTGAAATTTTGGGTTACCAGATGCACGTTTTCAATCACCAGTTGCACGGAGGATTAATAGCAATCTGCATCCATCGTGATTTCTTAAAGTGTGTAAAAAGCACCCAAGGACGGCCCTGACAGAGAGAGGGCCGTAGTGGGGCACTCCCCTAGCGGGCTATATCAATAGAATGACGGGTAAAAGTATTTAAAACCCTTTTATAATTTTTGGGTTACCAGATGCACGTTTTCAATCACCAGGTGCACGGAGGAAAATGAGCATTTGCATCCATAGTCATGTTTTAAACCGTCCATAAAGCACTCTTGGCCGGCCCCGGCAGAGAGAGAAAGAGATGGTGAAAAAAAAAAAAAAATCATCATCAGACCTTCCATAAATAATTCGGGCCGGCCCCCATTGCTAAAGGTCCGTAGTAGGGTGCGCCATAAGCGGACATGAATAGATGGAACACCGCTAACCGCATAGAGAACCGTGTTTTGGGTGACCAGGTGCACGTTTTCAATCACCAGTTGCACATTTTCAATCACCAGTTGCACGGAGGATTAATAGCAATCTGCATCCATCGCGATTTCTTAAAGTGTCTATAAAGCACTCAGGACGGGCCCGACCGAGACAGGGCCTTAGTGGGGTGCTCCCATAGCGGGCAACAATGAGAGGGGTGCCTTTAAATTCATTTTGAACCATATTTGAAATTTTGGGTTACCAGATGCACGTTTTCAATCACCAGTTGCACGGAGGATTAATAGCAATCTGCATCCATCGTGATTTCTTAAAGTGTGTAAAAAGCACCCAAGGACGGCCCTGACAGAGAGAGGGCCGTAGTGGGGCACTCCCCTAGCGGGCTATATCAATAGAATGACGGGTAAAAGTATTTAAAACCCTTTTATAATTTTTGGGTTACCAGATGCACGTTTTCAATCACCAGGTGCACGGAGGAAAATGAGCATTTGCATCCATAGTCATGTTTTAAACCGTCCATAAAGCACCCAGGGCCGGCCCCGGCAGAGAGAGAAAAAGAGGGGAAAAGTGTTGAAAAAAAAAAAAAATCATACCTTCCATAAATAATTCGGACCGGCCCCCATTGAAAAGGTCCGTAGTAGGGTGCATCATTATCGGACATGAATCTCGGGAACACCGCTAACCGCATAGAGAACCGTGTTTTGGGTTACCAGATGCACGTTTTCAATCACCAGTTGCACGGAGAGAGAAAAAAAAAATCATACCTTCCATAAATAATTCGGACCGGCCCCCATTGAAAAGGTCCGTAGTAGGGTGCATCATTATCGGACATGAATCTCGGGAACACCGCTAACCGCATAGAGAACCGTGTTTTGGGTGACCAGGTGCACGTTTTCAATCACCAGTTGCACGGAGAAAAAAAAAGTAATCATACCTTCCATAAATAATTCAGGCCGACCCCCATTGAAAAAGGTCCGTAGTAGGGTGCATCATTATCGGACATGTATATCTGTAACACCGGCAAGCGCATTGAG
>NW_023493842.1:32500-77500 GCF_013265735.2 Oncorhynchus mykiss | reverse complement strand
CGGCTTTTGGGTGACCAGGTGCACAAGTTCCATTTGGGTGACCAGGTGCACGCCGGCTTTTGGGTGACCAGGTGCACAAGTTCCATTTGGGTGACCAGGTGCACGCCGGCTTTTGGGTGACCAGGTGCACATGGTCCTTTGGGTGACCAGGTGCACGCCGGCCTTTGGGTGACCAGGTGCACACGGTTCTTTTGGGTGACCAGGTGCACATGGTCCTTTGGGTGACCAGGTGCACGCCGGCCTTTGGGTGACCAGGTGCACACGGTTCTTTTGGGTGACCAGGTGCACATGGTCCTTTGGGTGACCAGGTGCACGCCGGCCTTTGGGTGACCAGGTGCACATGGTCCTTTTGGGTGACCAGGTGCACATGGTCCTTTGGGTGACCAGGTGCACGCCGGCCTTTGGGTGACCAGGTGCACACGGTTCTTTTGGGTGACCAGGTGCACATGGTCCTTTGGGTGACCAGGTGCACGCCGGCCTTTGGGTGACCAGGTGCACATGGTCCTTTTGGGTGACCAGGTGCACATGGTCCTTTGGGTGACCAGGTGCACGCCGGCCTTTGGGTGACCAGGTGCACACGGTTCTTTTGGGTGACCAGGTGCACATGGTCCTTTGGGTGACCAGGTGCACGCCGGCCTTTGGGTGACCAGGTGCACATGGTCCTTTTGGGTGACCAGGTGCACATGGTCCTTTGGGTGACCAGGTGCACGCCGGCCTTTGGGTGACCAGGTGCACATGGTCCTTTGGGTGACCAGGTGCACGCCGGCCTTTGGGTGACCAGGTGCACATGGTCCTTTGGGTGACCAGGTGCACGCCGGCCTTTGGGTGACCAGGTGCACATGGTCCTTTTGGGTGACCAGGTGCACATGGTCCTTTGGGTGACCAGGTGCACGCCGGCCTTTGGGTGACCAGGTGCACATGGTCCTTTGGGTGACCAGGTGCACGCCGGCCTTTGGGTGACCAGGTGCACATGGTCCTTTGGGTGACCAGGTGCACGCCGGCCTTTGGGTGACCAGGTGCACATGGTCCTTTTGGGTGACCAGGTGCACATGGTCCTTTGGGTGACCAGGTGCACGCCGGCCTTTGGGTGACCAGGTGCACATGGTCCTTTTGGGTGACCAGGTGCACGCCGGCCTTTGGGTGACCAGGTGCACATGGTCCTTTTGGGTGACCAGGTGCACATGGTCCTTTGGGTGACCAGGTGCACGCCGGCCTTTGGGTGACCAGGTGCACACGGTCCTTTTGGGTGACCAGGTGCACGCCGGCCTTTGGGTGACCAGGTGCACATGGTCCTTTTGGGTGACCAGGTGCACGCCGGCCTTTGGGTGACCAGGTGCACGCCGGTCCTTTTGGGTGACCAGGTGCACAAGTTCCATTTGGGTGACCAGGTGCACGCGGTTCATAACAGCGCGGTTATCTGCTTTAATGTCCGAGGAGGGGTGCTTAAGTGTGGGTGCCCTGGTTCACCTGGTATGCGAGGTTGTGGAGGTGGGGGGGGTCCCCTGCTGGTATCATCCCCGAAATAGAGGGGTGATACCCGGGTGGTGAGTAAGGGCCTACAAGCCTGGAGGTCAATAGCTCCAGGGGGTAAGCTCTACTGTCATGTCCGTAAATAGAGTGGTGTTACCCGGGTTTTGAACCATATTTTAATTTTTGGGTTACCAGATGCACACGGGTCTTTTGGAAAACAATCACAATCTGCATCCATCGTAATATCTTAAACTGTATATAAAGCACCTAAGGACGGGCCTGACCGAGAGAGGGCCGTAGTAGGGTACTCCCCTAGCGGGCTATATCAATAGAATGACCGGTAAAATGATTTAAAACAGTTTTATAATTTTTGGGTTACCAGATGCACACGGGTCTTTTGGAAAACAATCACAATCTGCATCCATCGTAATATATGAAACTGTATATAAAGCACTGAAGGACGGCCCCGACCGAGACAGGGCCTTAGTGGGGTGCTCCCATAGCGGGCTATATCAATAGAATGACCGGTAAAAGTATTTAAAACCGTTTTATAATTTTTGGGTTACCAGATGCACGTTTTCAATCACCAGTTGCACGGAGGATTAATAGCAATCTGCATCCATCGTGATTTCTTAAAGTGTGTAAAAAGCACCCAAGGACGGCCCTGACAGAGAGAGGGCCGTAGTGGGGCACTCCCCTAGCGGGCTATATCAATAGAATGACGGGTAAAAGTATTTAAAACCCTTTTATAATTTTTGGGTTACCAGATGCACGTTTTCAATCACCAGGTGCACGGAGGAAAATGAGCATTTGCATCCATAGTCATGTTTTAAACCGTCCATAAAGCACTCTTGGCCGGCCCCGGCAGAGAGAGAAAGAGATGGTGAAAAAAAAAAAAAATCATCATCAGACCTTCCATAAATAATTCGGGCCGGCCCCCATTGCTAAAGGTCCGTAGTAGGGTGCGCCATAAGCGGACATGAATAGATGGAACACCGCTAACCGCATAGAGAACCGTGTTTTGGGTGACCAGGTGCACGTTTTCAATCACCAGTTGCACATTTTCAATCACCAGTTGCACGGAGGATTAATAGCAATCTGCATCCATCGCGATTTCTTAAAGTGTCTATAAAGCACTCAGGACGGGCCCGACCGAGACAGGGCCTTAGTGGGGTGCTCCCATAGCGGGCAACAATGAGAGGGGTGCCTTTAAATTCATTTTGAACCATATTTGAAATTTTGGGTTACCAGATGCACGTTTTCAATCACCAGTTGCACGGAGGATTAATAGCAATCTGCATCCATCGTGATTTCTTAAAGTGTGTAAAAAGCACCCAAGGACGGCCCTGACAGAGAGAGGGCCGTAGTGGGGCACTCCCCTAGCGGGCTATATCAATAGAATGACGGGTAAAAGTATTTAAAACCCTTTTATAATTTTTGGGTTACCAGATGCACGTTTTCAATCACCAGGTGCACGGAGGAAAATGAGCATTTGCATCCATAGTCATGTTTTAAACCGTCCATAAAGCACTCTTGGCCGGCCCCGGCAGAGAGAGAAAGAGATGGTGAAAAAAAAAAAAAAATCATCATCAGACCTTCCATAAATAATTCGGGCCGGCCCCCATTGCTAAAGGTCCGTAGTAGGGTGCGCCATAAGCGGACATGAATAGATGGAACACCGCTAACCGCATAGAGAACCGTGTTTTGGGTGACCAGGTGCACGTTTTCAATCACCAGTTGCACATTTTCAATCACCAGTTGCACGGAGGATTAATAGCAATCTGCATCCATCGCGATTTCTTAAAGTGTCTATAAAGCACTCAGGACGGGCCCGACCGAGACAGGGCCTTAGTGGGGTGCTCCCATAGCGGGCAACAATGAGAGGGGTGCCTTTAAATTCATTTTGAACCATATTTGAAATTTTGGGTTACCAGATGCACGTTTTCAATCACCAGTTGCACGGAGGATTAATAGCAATCTGCATCCATCGTGATTTCTTAAAGTGTGTAAAAAGCACCCAAGGACGGCCCTGACAGAGAGAGGGCCGTAGTGGGGCACTCCCCTAGCGGGCTATATCAATAGAATGACGGGTAAAAGTATTTAAAACCCTTTTATAATTTTTGGGTTACCAGATGCACGTTTTCAATCACCAGGTGCACGGAGGAAAATGAGCATTTGCATCCATAGTCATGTTTTAAACCGTCCATAAAGCACTCTTGGCCGGCCCCGGCAGAGAGAGAAAGAGATGGTGAAAAAAAAAAAAAATCATCATCAGACCTTCCATAAATAATTCGGGCCGGCCCCCATTGCTAAAGGTCCGTAGTAGGGTGCGCCATAAGCGGACATGAATAGATGGAACACCGCTAACCGCATAGAGAACCGTGTTTTGGGTGACCAGGTGCACGTTTTCAATCACCAGTTGCACATTTTCAATCACCAGTTGCACGGAGGATTAATAGCAATCTGCATCCATCGCGATTTCTTAAAGTGTCTATAAAGCACTCAGGACGGGCCCGACCGAGACAGGGCCTTAGTGGGGTGCTCCCATAGCGGGCAACAATGAGAGGGGTGCCTTTAAATTCATTTTGAACCATATTTGAAATTTTGGGTTACCAGATGCACGTTTTCAATCACCAGTTGCACGGAGGATTAATAGCAATCTGCATCCATCGTGATTTCTTAAAGTGTGTAAAAAGCACCCAAGGACGGCCCTGACAGAGAGAGGGCCGTAGTGGGGCACTCCCCTAGCGGGCTATATCAATAGAATGACGGGTAAAAGTATTTAAAACCCTTTTATAATTTTTGGGTTACCAGATGCACGTTTTCAATCACCAGGTGCACGGAGGAAAATGAGCATTTGCATCCATAGTCATGTTTTAAACCGTCCATAAAGCACTCTTGGCCGGCCCCGGCAGAGAGAGAAAGAGATGGTGAAAAAAAAAAAAAATCATCATCAGACCTTCCATAAATAATTCGGGCCGGCCCCCATTGCTAAAGGTCCGTAGTAGGGTGCGCCATAAGCGGACATGAATAGATGGAACACCGCTAACCGCATAGAGAACCGTGTTTTGGGTGACCAGGTGCACGTTTTCAATCACCAGTTGCACATTTTCAATCACCAGTTGCACGGAGGATTAATAGCAATCTGCATCCATCGCGATTTCTTAAAGTGTCTATAAAGCACTCAGGACGGGCCCGACCGAGACAGGGCCTTAGTGGGGTGCTCCCATAGCGGGCAACAATGAGAGGGGTGCCTTTAAATTCATTTTGAACCATATTTGAAATTTTGGGTTACCAGATGCACGTTTTCAATCACCAGTTGCACGGAGGATTAATAGCAATCTGCATCCATCGTGATTTCTTAAAGTGTGTAAAAAGCACCCAAGGACGGCCCTGACAGAGAGAGGGCCGTAGTGGGGCACTCCCCTAGCGGGCTATATCAATAGAATGACGGGTAAAAGTATTTAAAACCCTTTTATAATTTTTGGGTTACCAGATGCACGTTTTCAATCACCAGGTGCACGGAGGAAAATGAGCATTTGCATCCATAGTCATGTTTTAAACCGTCCATAAAGCACTCTTGGCCGGCCCCGGCAGAGAGAGAAAGAGATGGTGAAAAAAAAAAAAAATCATCATCAGACCTTCCATAAATAATTCGGGCCGGCCCCCATTGCTAAAGGTCCGTAGTAGGGTGCGCCATAAGCGGACATGAATAGATGGAACACCGCTAACCGCATAGAGAACCGTGTTTTGGGTGACCAGGTGCACGTTTTCAATCACCAGTTGCACATTTTCAATCACCAGTTGCACGGAGGATTAATAGCAATCTGCATCCATCGCGATTTCTTAAAGTGTCTATAAAGCACTCAGGACGGGCCCGACCGAGACAGGGCCTTAGTGGGGTGCTCCCATAGCGGGCAACAATGAGAGGGGTGCCTTTAAATTCATTTTGAACCATATTTGAAATTTTGGGTTACCAGATGCACGTTTTCAATCACCAGTTGCACGGAGGATTAATAGCAATCTGCATCCATCGTGATTTCTTAAAGTGTGTAAAAAGCACCCAAGGACGGCCCTGACAGAGAGAGGGCCGTAGTGGGGCACTCCCCTAGCGGGCTATATCAATAGAATGACGGGTAAAAGTATTTAAAACCCTTTTATAATTTTTGGGTTACCAGATGCACGTTTTCAATCACCAGGTGCACGGAGGAAAATGAGCATTTGCATCCATAGTCATGTTTTAAACCGTCCATAAAGCACTCTTGGCCGGCCCCGGCAGAGAGAGAAAGAGATGGTGAAAAAAAAAAAAAATCATCATCAGACCTTCCATAAATAATTCGGGCCGGCCCCCATTGCTAAAGGTCCGTAGTAGGGTGCGCCATAAGCGGACATGAATAGATGGAACACCGCTAACCGCATAGAGAACCGTGTTTTGGGTGACCAGGTGCACGTTTTCAATCACCAGTTGCACATTTTCAATCACCAGTTGCACGGAGGATTAATAGCAATCTGCATCCATCGCGATTTCTTAAAGTGTCTATAAAGCACTCAGGACGGGCCCGACCGAGACAGGGCCTTAGTGGGGTGCTCCCATAGCGGGCAACAATGAGAGGGGTGCCTTTAAATTCATTTTGAACCATATTTGAAATTTTGGGTTACCAGATGCACGTTTTCAATCACCAGTTGCACGGAGGATTAATAGCAATCTGCATCCATCGTGATTTCTTAAAGTGTGTAAAAAGCACCCAAGGACGGCCCTGACAGAGAGAGGGCCGTAGTGGGGCACTCCCCTAGCGGGCTATATCAATAGAATGACGGGTAAAAGTATTTAAAACCCTTTTATAATTTTTGGGTTACCAGATGCACGTTTTCAATCACCAGGTGCACGGAGGAAAATGAGCATTTGCATCCATAGTCATGTTTTAAACCGTCCATAAAGCACTCTTGGCCGGCCCCGGCAGAGAGAGAAAGAGATGGTGAAAAAAAAAAAAAATCATCATCAGACCTTCCATAAATAATTCGGGCCGGCCCCCATTGCTAAAGGTCCGTAGTAGGGTGCGCCATAAGCGGACATGAATAGATGGAACACCGCTAACCGCATAGAGAACCGTGTTTTGGGTGACCAGGTGCACGTTTTCAATCACCAGTTGCACATTTTCAATCACCAGTTGCACGGAGGATTAATAGCAATCTGCATCCATCGCGATTTCTTAAAGTGTCTATAAAGCACTCAGGACGGGCCCGACCGAGACAGGGCCTTAGTGGGGTGCTCCCATAGCGGGCAACAATGAGAGGGGTGCCTTTAAATTCATTTTGAACCATATTTGAAATTTTGGGTTACCAGATGCACGTTTTCAATCACCAGTTGCACGGAGGATTAATAGCAATCTGCATCCATCGTGATTTCTTAAAGTGTGTAAAAAGCACCCAAGGACGGCCCTGACAGAGAGAGGGCCGTAGTGGGGCACTCCCCTAGCGGGCTATATCAATAGAATGACGGGTAAAAGTATTTAAAACCCTTTTATAATTTTTGGGTTACCAGATGCACGTTTTCAATCACCAGGTGCACGGAGGAAAATGAGCATTTGCATCCATAGTCATGTTTTAAACCGTCCATAAAGCACTCTTGGCCGGCCCCGGCAGAGAGAGAAAGAGATGGTGAAAAAAAAAAAAAATCATCATCAGACCTTCCATAAATAATTCGGGCCGGCCCCCATTGCTAAAGGTCCGTAGTAGGGTGCGCCATAAGCGGACATGAATAGATGGAACACCGCTAACCGCATAGAGAACCGTGTTTTGGGTGACCAGGTGCACGTTTTCAATCACCAGTTGCACATTTTCAATCACCAGTTGCACGGAGGATTAATAGCAATCTGCATCCATCGCGATTTCTTAAAGTGTCTATAAAGCACTCAGGACGGGCCCGACCGAGACAGGGCCTTAGTGGGGTGCTCCCATAGCGGGCAACAATGAGAGGGGTGCCTTTAAATTCATTTTGAACCATATTTGAAATTTTGGGTTACCAGATGCACGTTTTCAATCACCAGTTGCACGGAGGATTAATAGCAATCTGCATCCATCGTGATTTCTTAAAGTGTGTAAAAAGCACCCAAGGACGGCCCTGACAGAGAGAGGGCCGTAGTGGGGCACTCCCCTAGCGGGCTATATCAATAGAATGACGGGTAAAAGTATTTAAAACCCTTTTATAATTTTTGGGTTACCAGATGCACGTTTTCAATCACCAGGTGCACGGAGGAAAATGAGCATTTGCATCCATAGTCATGTTTTAAACCGTCCATAAAGCACTCTTGGCCGGCCCCGGCAGAGAGAGAAAGAGATGGTGAAAAAAAAAAAAAATCATCATCAGACCTTCCATAAATAATTCGGGCCGGCCCCCATTGCTAAAGGTCCGTAGTAGGGTGCGCCATAAGCGGACATGAATAGATGGAACACCGCTAACCGCATAGAGAACCGTGTTTTGGGTGACCAGGTGCACGTTTTCAATCACCAGTTGCACATTTTCAATCACCAGTTGCACGGAGGATTAATAGCAATCTGCATCCATCGCGATTTCTTAAAGTGTCTATAAAGCACTCAGGACGGGCCCGACCGAGACAGGGCCTTAGTGGGGTGCTCCCATAGCGGGCAACAATGAGAGGGGTGCCTTTAAATTCATTTTGAACCATATTTGAAATTTTGGGTTACCAGATGCACGTTTTCAATCACCAGTTGCACGGAGGATTAATAGCAATCTGCATCCATCGTGATTTCTTAAAGTGTGTAAAAAGCACCCAAGGACGGCCCTGACAGAGAGAGGGCCGTAGTGGGGCACTCCCCTAGCGGGCTATATCAATAGAATGACGGGTAAAAGTATTTAAAACCCTTTTATAATTTTTGGGTTACCAGATGCACGTTTTCAATCACCAGGTGCACGGAGGAAAATGAGCATTTGCATCCATAGTCATGTTTTAAACCGTCCATAAAGCACTCTTGGCCGGCCCCGGCAGAGAGAGAAAGAGATGGTGAAAAAAAAAAAAAATCATCATCAGACCTTCCATAAATAATTCGGGCCGGCCCCCATTGCTAAAGGTCCGTAGTAGGGTGCGCCATAAGCGGACATGAATAGATGGAACACCGCTAACCGCATAGAGAACCGTGTTTTGGGTGACCAGGTGCACGTTTTCAATCACCAGTTGCACATTTTCAATCACCAGTTGCACGGAGGATTAATAGCAATCTGCATCCATCGCGATTTCTTAAAGTGTCTATAAAGCACTCAGGACGGGCCCGACCGAGACAGGGCCTTAGTGGGGTGCTCCCATAGCGGGCAACAATGAGAGGGGTGCCTTTAAATTCATTTTGAACCATATTTGAAATTTTGGGTTACCAGATGCACGTTTTCAATCACCAGTTGCACGGAGGATTAATAGCAATCTGCATCCATCGTGATTTCTTAAAGTGTGTAAAAAGCACCCAAGGACGGCCCTGACAGAGAGAGGGCCGTAGTGGGGCACTCCCCTAGCGGGCTATATCAATAGAATGACGGGTAAAAGTATTTAAAACCCTTTTATAATTTTTGGGTTACCAGATGCACGTTTTCAATCACCAGGTGCACGGAGGAAAATGAGCATTTGCATCCATAGTCATGTTTTAAACCGTCCATAAAGCACTCTTGGCCGGCCCCGGCAGAGAGAGAAAGAGATGGTGAAAAAAAAAAAAAATCATCATCAGACCTTCCATAAATAATTCGGGCCGGCCCCCATTGCTAAAGGTCCGTAGTAGGGTGCGCCATAAGCGGACATGAATAGATGGAACACCGCTAACCGCATAGAGAACCGTGTTTTGGGTGACCAGGTGCACGTTTTCAATCACCAGTTGCACATTTTCAATCACCAGTTGCACGGAGGATTAATAGCAATCTGCATCCATCGCGATTTCTTAAAGTGTCTATAAAGCACTCAGGACGGGCCCGACCGAGACAGGGCCTTAGTGGGGTGCTCCCATAGCGGGCAACAATGAGAGGGGTGCCTTTAAATTCATTTTGAACCATATTTGAAATTTTGGGTTACCAGATGCACGTTTTCAATCACCAGTTGCACGGAGGATTAATAGCAATCTGCATCCATCGTGATTTCTTAAAGTGTGTAAAAAGCACCCAAGGACGGCCCTGACAGAGAGAGGGCCGTAGTGGGGCACTCCCCTAGCGGGCTATATCAATAGAATGACGGGTAAAAGTATTTAAAACCCTTTTATAATTTTTGGGTTACCAGATGCACGTTTTCAATCACCAGGTGCACGGAGGAAAATGAGCATTTGCATCCATAGTCATGTTTTAAACCGTCCATAAAGCACTCTTGGCCGGCCCCGGCAGAGAGAGAAAGAGATGGTGAAAAAAAAAAAAAAATCATCATCAGACCTTCCATAAATAATTCGGGCCGGCCCCCATTGCTAAAGGTCCGTAGTAGGGTGCGCCATAAGCGGACATGAATAGATGGAACACCGCTAACCGCATAGAGAACCGTGTTTTGGGTGACCAGGTGCACGTTTTCAATCACCAGTTGCACATTTTCAATCACCAGTTGCACGGAGGATTAATAGCAATCTGCATCCATCGCGATTTCTTAAAGTGTCTATAAAGCACTCAGGACGGGCCCGACCGAGACAGGGCCTTAGTGGGGTGCTCCCATAGCGGGCAACAATGAGAGGGGTGCCTTTAAATTCATTTTGAACCATATTTGAAATTTTGGGTTACCAGATGCACGTTTTCAATCACCAGTTGCACGGAGGATTAATAGCAATCTGCATCCATCGTGATTTCTTAAAGTGTGTAAAAAGCACCCAAGGACGGCCCTGACAGAGAGAGGGCCGTAGTGGGGCACTCCCCTAGCGGGCTATATCAATAGAATGACGGGTAAAAGTATTTAAAACCCTTTTATAATTTTTGGGTTACCAGATGCACGTTTTCAATCACCAGGTGCACGGAGGAAAATGAGCATTTGCATCCATAGTCATGTTTTAAACCGTCCATAAAGCACTCTTGGCCGGCCCCGGCAGAGAGAGAAAGAGATGGTGAAAAAAAAAAAAAATCATCATCAGACCTTCCATAAATAATTCGGGCCGGCCCCCATTGCTAAAGGTCCGTAGTAGGGTGCGCCATAAGCGGACATGAATAGATGGAACACCGCTAACCGCATAGAGAACCGTGTTTTGGGTGACCAGGTGCACGTTTTCAATCACCAGTTGCACATTTTCAATCACCAGTTGCACGGAGGATTAATAGCAATCTGCATCCATCGCGATTTCTTAAAGTGTCTATAAAGCACTCAGGACGGGCCCGACCGAGACAGGGCCTTAGTGGGGTGCTCCCATAGCGGGCAACAATGAGAGGGGTGCCTTTAAATTCATTTTGAACCATATTTGAAATTTTGGGTTACCAGATGCACGTTTTCAATCACCAGTTGCACGGAGGATTAATAGCAATCTGCATCCATCGTGATTTCTTAAAGTGTGTAAAAAGCACCCAAGGACGGCCCTGACAGAGAGAGGGCCGTAGTGGGGCACTCCCCTAGCGGGCTATATCAATAGAATGACGGGTAAAAGTATTTAAAACCCTTTTATAATTTTTGGGTTACCAGATGCACGTTTTCAATCACCAGGTGCACGGAGGAAAATGAGCATTTGCATCCATAGTCATGTTTTAAACCGTCCATAAAGCACTCTTGGCCGGCCCCGGCAGAGAGAGAAAGAGATGGTGAAAAAAAAAAAAAATCATCATCAGACCTTCCATAAATAATTCGGGCCGGCCCCCATTGCTAAAGGTCCGTAGTAGGGTGCGCCATAAGCGGACATGAATAGATGGAACACCGCTAACCGCATAGAGAACCGTGTTTTGGGTGACCAGGTGCACGTTTTCAATCACCAGTTGCACATTTTCAATCACCAGTTGCACGGAGGATTAATAGCAATCTGCATCCATCGCGATTTCTTAAAGTGTCTATAAAGCACTCAGGACGGGCCCGACCGAGACAGGGCCTTAGTGGGGTGCTCCCATAGCGGGCAACAATGAGAGGGGTGCCTTTAAATTCATTTTGAACCATATTTGAAATTTTGGGTTACCAGATGCACGTTTTCAATCACCAGTTGCACGGAGGATTAATAGCAATCTGCATCCATCGTGATTTCTTAAAGTGTGTAAAAAGCACCCAAGGACGGCCCTGACAGAGAGAGGGCCGTAGTGGGGCACTCCCCTAGCGGGCTATATCAATAGAATGACGGGTAAAAGTATTTAAAACCCTTTTATAATTTTTGGGTTACCAGATGCACGTTTTCAATCACCAGGTGCACGGAGGAAAATGAGCATTTGCATCCATAGTCATGTTTTAAACCGTCCATAAAGCACTCTTGGCCGGCCCCGGCAGAGAGAGAAAGAGATGGTGAAAAAAAAAAAAAATCATCATCAGACCTTCCATAAATAATTCGGGCCGGCCCCCATTGCTAAAGGTCCGTAGTAGGGTGCGCCATAAGCGGACATGAATAGATGGAACACCGCTAACCGCATAGAGAACCGTGTTTTGGGTGACCAGGTGCACGTTTTCAATCACCAGTTGCACATTTTCAATCACCAGTTGCACGGAGGATTAATAGCAATCTGCATCCATCGCGATTTCTTAAAGTGTCTATAAAGCACTCAGGACGGGCCCGACCGAGACAGGGCCTTAGTGGGGTGCTCCCATAGCGGGCAACAATGAGAGGGGTGCCTTTAAATTCATTTTGAACCATATTTGAAATTTTGGGTTACCAGATGCACGTTTTCAATCACCAGTTGCACGGAGGATTAATAGCAATCTGCATCCATCGTGATTTCTTAAAGTGTGTAAAAAGCACCCAAGGACGGCCCTGACAGAGAGAGGGCCGTAGTGGGGCACTCCCCTAGCGGGCTATATCAATAGAATGACGGGTAAAAGTATTTAAAACCCTTTTATAATTTTTGGGTTACCAGATGCACGTTTTCAATCACCAGGTGCACGGAGGAAAATGAGCATTTGCATCCATAGTCATGTTTTAAACCGTCCATAAAGCACTCTTGGCCGGCCCCGGCAGAGAGAGAAAGAGATGGTGAAAAAAAAAAAAAATCATCATCAGACCTTCCATAAATAATTCGGGCCGGCCCCCATTGCTAAAGGTCCGTAGTAGGGTGCGCCATAAGCGGACATGAATAGATGGAACACCGCTAACCGCATAGAGAACCGTGTTTTGGGTGACCAGGTGCACGTTTTCAATCACCAGTTGCACATTTTCAATCACCAGTTGCACGGAGGATTAATAGCAATCTGCATCCATCGCGATTTCTTAAAGTGTCTATAAAGCACTCAGGACGGGCCCGACCGAGACAGGGCCTTAGTGGGGTGCTCCCATAGCGGGCAACAATGAGAGGGGTGCCTTTAAATTCATTTTGAACCATATTTGAAATTTTGGGTTACCAGATGCACGTTTTCAATCACCAGTTGCACGGAGGATTAATAGCAATCTGCATCCATCGTGATTTCTTAAAGTGTGTAAAAAGCACCCAAGGACGGCCCTGACAGAGAGAGGGCCGTAGTGGGGCACTCCCCTAGCGGGCTATATCAATAGAATGACGGGTAAAAGTATTTAAAACCCTTTTATAATTTTTGGGTTACCAGATGCACGTTTTCAATCACCAGGTGCACGGAGGAAAATGAGCATTTGCATCCATAGTCATGTTTTAAACCGTCCATAAAGCACTCTTGGCCGGCCCCGGCAGAGAGAGAAAGAGATGGTGAAAAAAAAAAAAAATCATCATCAGACCTTCCATAAATAATTCGGGCCGGCCCCCATTGCTAAAGGTCCGTAGTAGGGTGCGCCATAAGCGGACATGAATAGATGGAACACCGCTAACCGCATAGAGAACCGTGTTTTGGGTGACCAGGTGCACGTTTTCAATCACCAGTTGCACATTTTCAATCACCAGTTGCACGGAGGATTAATAGCAATCTGCATCCATCGCGATTTCTTAAAGTGTCTATAAAGCACTCAGGACGGGCCCGACCGAGACAGGGCCTTAGTGGGGTGCTCCCATAGCGGGCAACAATGAGAGGGGTGCCTTTAAATTCATTTTGAACCATATTTGAAATTTTGGGTTACCAGATGCACGTTTTCAATCACCAGTTGCACGGAGGATTAATAGCAATCTGCATCCATCGTGATTTCTTAAAGTGTGTAAAAAGCACCCAAGGACGGCCCTGACAGAGAGAGGGCCGTAGTGGGGCACTCCCCTAGCGGGCTATATCAATAGAATGACGGGTAAAAGTATTTAAAACCCTTTTATAATTTTTGGGTTACCAGATGCACGTTTTCAATCACCAGGTGCACGGAGGAAAATGAGCATTTGCATCCATAGTCATGTTTTAAACCGTCCATAAAGCACTCTTGGCCGGCCCCGGCAGAGAGAGAAAGAGATGGTGAAAAAAAAAAAAAAATCATCATCAGACCTTCCATAAATAATTCGGGCCGGCCCCCATTGCTAAAGGTCCGTAGTAGGGTGCGCCATAAGCGGACATGAATAGATGGAACACCGCTAACCGCATAGAGAACCGTGTTTTGGGTGACCAGGTGCACGTTTTCAATCACCAGTTGCACATTTTCAATCACCAGTTGCACGGAGGATTAATAGCAATCTGCATCCATCGCGATTTCTTAAAGTGTCTATAAAGCACTCAGGACGGGCCCGACCGAGACAGGGCCTTAGTGGGGTGCTCCCATAGCGGGCAACAATGAGAGGGGTGCCTTTAAATTCATTTTGAACCATATTTGAAATTTTGGGTTACCAGATGCACGTTTTCAATCACCAGTTGCACGGAGGATTAATAGCAATCTGCATCCATCGTGATTTCTTAAAGTGTGTAAAAAGCACCCAAGGACGGCCCTGACAGAGAGAGGGCCGTAGTGGGGCACTCCCCTAGCGGGCTATATCAATAGAATGACGGGTAAAAGTATTTAAAACCCTTTTATAATTTTTGGGTTACCAGATGCACGTTTTCAATCACCAGGTGCACGGAGGAAAATGAGCATTTGCATCCATAGTCATGTTTTAAACCGTCCATAAAGCACTCTTGGCCGGCCCCGGCAGAGAGAGAAAGAGATGGTGAAAAAAAAAAAAAATCATCATCAGACCTTCCATAAATAATTCGGGCCGGCCCCCATTGCTAAAGGTCCGTAGTAGGGTGCGCCATAAGCGGACATGAATAGATGGAACACCGCTAACCGCATAGAGAACCGTGTTTTGGGTGACCAGGTGCACGTTTTCAATCACCAGTTGCACATTTTCAATCACCAGTTGCACGGAGGATTAATAGCAATCTGCATCCATCGCGATTTCTTAAAGTGTCTATAAAGCACTCAGGACGGGCCCGACCGAGACAGGGCCTTAGTGGGGTGCTCCCATAGCGGGCAACAATGAGAGGGGTGCCTTTAAATTCATTTTGAACCATATTTGAAATTTTGGGTTACCAGATGCACGTTTTCAATCACCAGTTGCACGGAGGATTAATAGCAATCTGCATCCATCGTGATTTCTTAAAGTGTGTAAAAAGCACCCAAGGACGGCCCTGACAGAGAGAGGGCCGTAGTGGGGCACTCCCCTAGCGGGCTATATCAATAGAATGACGGGTAAAAGTATTTAAAACCCTTTTATAATTTTTGGGTTACCAGATGCACGTTTTCAATCACCAGGTGCACGGAGGAAAATGAGCATTTGCATCCATAGTCATGTTTTAAACCGTCCATAAAGCACTCTTGGCCGGCCCCGGCAGAGAGAGAAAGAGATGGTGAAAAAAAAAAAAAATCATCATCAGACCTTCCATAAATAATTCGGGCCGGCCCCCATTGCTAAAGGTCCGTAGTAGGGTGCGCCATAAGCGGACATGAATAGATGGAACACCGCTAACCGCATAGAGAACCGTGTTTTGGGTGACCAGGTGCACGTTTTCAATCACCAGTTGCACATTTTCAATCACCAGTTGCACGGAGGATTAATAGCAATCTGCATCCATCGCGATTTCTTAAAGTGTCTATAAAGCACTCAGGACGGGCCCGACCGAGACAGGGCCTTAGTGGGGTGCTCCCATAGCGGGCAACAATGAGAGGGGTGCCTTTAAATTCATTTTGAACCATATTTGAAATTTTGGGTTACCAGATGCACGTTTTCAATCACCAGTTGCACGGAGGATTAATAGCAATCTGCATCCATCGTGATTTCTTAAAGTGTGTAAAAAGCACCCAAGGACGGCCCTGACAGAGAGAGGGCCGTAGTGGGGCACTCCCCTAGCGGGCTATATCAATAGAATGACGGGTAAAAGTATTTAAAACCCTTTTATAATTTTTGGGTTACCAGATGCACGTTTTCAATCACCAGGTGCACGGAGGAAAATGAGCATTTGCATCCATAGTCATGTTTTAAACCGTCCATAAAGCACTCTTGGCCGGCCCCGGCAGAGAGAGAAAGAGATGGTGAAAAAAAAAAAAAATCATCATCAGACCTTCCATAAATAATTCGGGCCGGCCCCCATTGCTAAAGGTCCGTAGTAGGGTGCGCCATAAGCGGACATGAATAGATGGAACACCGCTAACCGCATAGAGAACCGTGTTTTGGGTGACCAGGTGCACGTTTTCAATCACCAGTTGCACATTTTCAATCACCAGTTGCACGGAGGATTAATAGCAATCTGCATCCATCGCGATTTCTTAAAGTGTCTATAAAGCACTCAGGACGGGCCCGACCGAGACAGGGCCTTAGTGGGGTGCTCCCATAGCGGGCAACAATGAGAGGGGTGCCTTTAAATTCATTTTGAACCATATTTGAAATTTTGGGTTACCAGATGCACGTTTTCAATCACCAGTTGCACGGAGGATTAATAGCAATCTGCATCCATCGTGATTTCTTAAAGTGTGTAAAAAGCACCCAAGGACGGCCCTGACAGAGAGAGGGCCGTAGTGGGGCACTCCCCTAGCGGGCTATATCAATAGAATGACGGGTAAAAGTATTTAAAACCCTTTTATAATTTTTGGGTTACCAGATGCACGTTTTCAATCACCAGGTGCACGGAGGAAAATGAGCATTTGCATCCATAGTCATGTTTTAAACCGTCCATAAAGCACTCTTGGCCGGCCCCGGCAGAGAGAGAAAGAGATGGTGAAAAAAAAAAAAAATCATCATCAGACCTTCCATAAATAATTCGGGCCGGCCCCCATTGCTAAAGGTCCGTAGTAGGGTGCGCCATAAGCGGACATGAATAGATGGAACACCGCTAACCGCATAGAGAACCGTGTTTTGGGTGACCAGGTGCACGTTTTCAATCACCAGTTGCACATTTTCAATCACCAGTTGCACGGAGGATTAATAGCAATCTGCATCCATCGCGATTTCTTAAAGTGTCTATAAAGCACTCAGGACGGGCCCGACCGAGACAGGGCCTTAGTGGGGTGCTCCCATAGCGGGCAACAATGAGAGGGGTGCCTTTAAATTCATTTTGAACCATATTTGAAATTTTGGGTTACCAGATGCACGTTTTCAATCACCAGTTGCACGGAGGATTAATAGCAATCTGCATCCATCGTGATTTCTTAAAGTGTGTAAAAAGCACCCAAGGACGGCCCTGACAGAGAGAGGGCCGTAGTGGGGCACTCCCCTAGCGGGCTATATCAATAGAATGACGGGTAAAAGTATTTAAAACCCTTTTATAATTTTTGGGTTACCAGATGCACGTTTTCAATCACCAGGTGCACGGAGGAAAATGAGCATTTGCATCCATAGTCATGTTTTAAACCGTCCATAAAGCACTCTTGGCCGGCCCCGGCAGAGAGAGAAAGAGATGGTGAAAAAAAAAAAAAATCATCATCAGACCTTCCATAAATAATTCGGGCCGGCCCCCATTGCTAAAGGTCCGTAGTAGGGTGCGCCATAAGCGGACATGAATAGATGGAACACCGCTAACCGCATAGAGAACCGTGTTTTGGGTGACCAGGTGCACGTTTTCAATCACCAGTTGCACATTTTCAATCACCAGTTGCACGGAGGATTAATAGCAATCTGCATCCATCGCGATTTCTTAAAGTGTCTATAAAGCACTCAGGACGGGCCCGACCGAGACAGGGCCTTAGTGGGGTGCTCCCATAGCGGGCAACAATGAGAGGGGTGCCTTTAAATTCATTTTGAACCATATTTGAAATTTTGGGTTACCAGATGCACGTTTTCAATCACCAGTTGCACGGAGGATTAATAGCAATCTGCATCCATCGTGATTTCTTAAAGTGTGTAAAAAGCACCCAAGGACGGCCCTGACAGAGAGAGGGCCGTAGTGGGGCACTCCCCTAGCGGGCTATATCAATAGAATGACGGGTAAAAGTATTTAAAACCCTTTTATAATTTTTGGGTTACCAGATGCACGTTTTCAATCACCAGGTGCACGGAGGAAAATGAGCATTTGCATCCATAGTCATGTTTTAAACCGTCCATAAAGCACTCTTGGCCGGCCCCGGCAGAGAGAGAAAGAGATGGTGAAAAAAAAAAAAAATCATCATCAGACCTTCCATAAATAATTCGGGCCGGCCCCCATTGCTAAAGGTCCGTAGTAGGGTGCGCCATAAGCGGACATGAATAGATGGAACACCGCTAACCGCATAGAGAACCGTGTTTTGGGTGACCAGGTGCACGTTTTCAATCACCAGTTGCACATTTTCAATCACCAGTTGCACGGAGGATTAATAGCAATCTGCATCCATCGCGATTTCTTAAAGTGTCTATAAAGCACTCAGGACGGGCCCGACCGAGACAGGGCCTTAGTGGGGTGCTCCCATAGCGGGCAACAATGAGAGGGGTGCCTTTAAATTCATTTTGAACCATATTTGAAATTTTGGGTTACCAGATGCACGTTTTCAATCACCAGTTGCACGGAGGATTAATAGCAATCTGCATCCATCGTGATTTCTTAAAGTGTGTAAAAAGCACCCAAGGACGGCCCTGACAGAGAGAGGGCCGTAGTGGGGCACTCCCCTAGCGGGCTATATCAATAGAATGACGGGTAAAAGTATTTAAAACCCTTTTATAATTTTTGGGTTACCAGATGCACGTTTTCAATCACCAGGTGCACGGAGGAAAATGAGCATTTGCATCCATAGTCATGTTTTAAACCGTCCATAAAGCACTCTTGGCCGGCCCCGGCAGAGAGAGAAAGAGATGGTGAAAAAAAAAAAAAATCATCATCAGACCTTCCATAAATAATTCGGGCCGGCCCCCATTGCTAAAGGTCCGTAGTAGGGTGCGCCATAAGCGGACATGAATAGATGGAACACCGCTAACCGCATAGAGAACCGTGTTTTGGGTGACCAGGTGCACGTTTTCAATCACCAGTTGCACATTTTCAATCACCAGTTGCACGGAGGATTAATAGCAATCTGCATCCATCGCGATTTCTTAAAGTGTCTATAAAGCACTCAGGACGGGCCCGACCGAGACAGGGCCTTAGTGGGGTGCTCCCATAGCGGGCAACAATGAGAGGGGTGCCTTTAAATTCATTTTGAACCATATTTGAAATTTTGGGTTACCAGATGCACGTTTTCAATCACCAGTTGCACGGAGGATTAATAGCAATCTGCATCCATCGTGATTTCTTAAAGTGTGTAAAAAGCACCCAAGGACGGCCCTGACAGAGAGAGGGCCGTAGTGGGGCACTCCCCTAGCGGGCTATATCAATAGAATGACGGGTAAAAGTATTTAAAACCCTTTTATAATTTTTGGGTTACCAGATGCACGTTTTCAATCACCAGGTGCACGGAGGAAAATGAGCATTTGCATCCATAGTCATGTTTTAAACCGTCCATAAAGCACTCTTGGCCGGCCCCGGCAGAGAGAGAAAGAGATGGTGAAAAAAAAAAAAAATCATCATCAGACCTTCCATAAATAATTCGGGCCGGCCCCCATTGCTAAAGGTCCGTAGTAGGGTGCGCCATAAGCGGACATGAATAGATGGAACACCGCTAACCGCATAGAGAACCGTGTTTTGGGTGACCAGGTGCACGTTTTCAATCACCAGTTGCACATTTTCAATCACCAGTTGCACGGAGGATTAATAGCAATCTGCATCCATCGCGATTTCTTAAAGTGTCTATAAAGCACTCAGGACGGGCCCGACCGAGACAGGGCCTTAGTGGGGTGCTCCCATAGCGGGCAACAATGAGAGGGGTGCCTTTAAATTCATTTTGAACCATATTTGAAATTTTGGGTTACCAGATGCACGTTTTCAATCACCAGTTGCACGGAGGATTAATAGCAATCTGCATCCATCGTGATTTCTTAAAGTGTGTAAAAAGCACCCAAGGACGGCCCTGACAGAGAGAGGGCCGTAGTGGGGCACTCCCCTAGCGGGCTATATCAATAGAATGACGGGTAAAAGTATTTAAAACCCTTTTATAATTTTTGGGTTACCAGATGCACGTTTTCAATCACCAGGTGCACGGAGGAAAATGAGCATTTGCATCCATAGTCATGTTTTAAACCGTCCATAAAGCACTCTTGGCCGGCCCCGGCAGAGAGAGAAAGAGATGGTGAAAAAAAAAAAAAATCATCATCAGACCTTCCATAAATAATTCGGGCCGGCCCCCATTGCTAAAGGTCCGTAGTAGGGTGCGCCATAAGCGGACATGAATAGATGGAACACCGCTAACCGCATAGAGAACCGTGTTTTGGGTGACCAGGTGCACGTTTTCAATCACCAGTTGCACATTTTCAATCACCAGTTGCACGGAGGATTAATAGCAATCTGCATCCATCGCGATTTCTTAAAGTGTCTATAAAGCACTCAGGACGGGCCCGACCGAGACAGGGCCTTAGTGGGGTGCTCCCATAGCGGGCAACAATGAGAGGGGTGCCTTTAAATTCATTTTGAACCATATTTGAAATTTTGGGTTACCAGATGCACGTTTTCAATCACCAGTTGCACGGAGGATTAATAGCAATCTGCATCCATCGTGATTTCTTAAAGTGTGTAAAAAGCACCCAAGGACGGCCCTGACAGAGAGAGGGCCGTAGTGGGGCACTCCCCTAGCGGGCTATATCAATAGAATGACGGGTAAAAGTATTTAAAACCCTTTTATAATTTTTGGGTTACCAGATGCACGTTTTCAATCACCAGGTGCACGGAGGAAAATGAGCATTTGCATCCATAGTCATGTTTTAAACCGTCCATAAAGCACTCTTGGCCGGCCCCGGCAGAGAGAGAAAGAGATGGTGAAAAAAAAAAAAAATCATCATCAGACCTTCCATAAATAATTCGGGCCGGCCCCCATTGCTAAAGGTCCGTAGTAGGGTGCGCCATAAGCGGACATGAATAGATGGAACACCGCTAACCGCATAGAGAACCGTGTTTTGGGTGACCAGGTGCACGTTTTCAATCACCAGTTGCACATTTTCAATCACCAGTTGCACGGAGGATTAATAGCAATCTGCATCCATCGCGATTTCTTAAAGTGTCTATAAAGCACTCAGGACGGGCCCGACCGAGACAGGGCCTTAGTGGGGTGCTCCCATAGCGGGCAACAATGAGAGGGGTGCCTTTAAATTCATTTTGAACCATATTTGAAATTTTGGGTTACCAGATGCACGTTTTCAATCACCAGTTGCACGGAGGATTAATAGCAATCTGCATCCATCGTGATTTCTTAAAGTGTGTAAAAAGCACCCAAGGACGGCCCTGACAGAGAGAGGGCCGTAGTGGGGCACTCCCCTAGCGGGCTATATCAATAGAATGACGGGTAAAAGTATTTAAAACCCTTTTATAATTTTTGGGTTACCAGATGCACGTTTTCAATCACCAGGTGCACGGAGGAAAATGAGCATTTGCATCCATAGTCATGTTTTAAACCGTCCATAAAGCACTCTTGGCCGGCCCCGGCAGAGAGAGAAAGAGATGGTGAAAAAAAAAAAAAATCATCATCAGACCTTCCATAAATAATTCGGGCCGGCCCCCATTGCTAAAGGTCCGTAGTAGGGTGCGCCATAAGCGGACATGAATAGATGGAACACCGCTAACCGCATAGAGAACCGTGTTTTGGGTGACCAGGTGCACGTTTTCAATCACCAGTTGCACATTTTCAATCACCAGTTGCACGGAGGATTAATAGCAATCTGCATCCATCGCGATTTCTTAAAGTGTCTATAAAGCACTCAGGACGGGCCCGACCGAGACAGGGCCTTAGTGGGGTGCTCCCATAGCGGGCAACAATGAGAGGGGTGCCTTTAAATTCATTTTGAACCATATTTGAAATTTTGGGTTACCAGATGCACGTTTTCAATCACCAGTTGCACGGAGGATTAATAGCAATCTGCATCCATCGTGATTTCTTAAAGTGTGTAAAAAGCACCCAAGGACGGCCCTGACAGAGAGAGGGCCGTAGTGGGGCACTCCCCTAGCGGGCTATATCAATAGAATGACGGGTAAAAGTATTTAAAACCCTTTTATAATTTTTGGGTTACCAGATGCACGTTTTCAATCACCAGGTGCACGGAGGAAAATGAGCATTTGCATCCATAGTCATGTTTTAAACCGTCCATAAAGCACTCTTGGCCGGCCCCGGCAGAGAGAGAAAGAGATGGTGAAAAAAAAAAAAAATCATCATCAGACCTTCCATAAATAATTCGGGCCGGCCCCCATTGCTAAAGGTCCGTAGTAGGGTGCGCCATAAGCGGACATGAATAGATGGAACACCGCTAACCGCATAGAGAACCGTGTTTTGGGTGACCAGGTGCACGTTTTCAATCACCAGTTGCACATTTTCAATCACCAGTTGCACGGAGGATTAATAGCAATCTGCATCCATCGCGATTTCTTAAAGTGTCTATAAAGCACTCAGGACGGGCCCGACCGAGACAGGGCCTTAGTGGGGTGCTCCCATAGCGGGCAACAATGAGAGGGGTGCCTTTAAATTCATTTTGAACCATATTTGAAATTTTGGGTTACCAGATGCACGTTTTCAATCACCAGTTGCACGGAGGATTAATAGCAATCTGCATCCATCGTGATTTCTTAAAGTGTGTAAAAAGCACCCAAGGACGGCCCTGACAGAGAGAGGGCCGTAGTGGGGCACTCCCCTAGCGGGCTATATCAATAGAATGACGGGTAAAAGTATTTAAAACCCTTTTATAATTTTTGGGTTACCAGATGCACGTTTTCAATCACCAGGTGCACGGAGGAAAATGAGCATTTGCATCCATAGTCATGTTTTAAACCGTCCATAAAGCACTCTTGGCCGGCCCCGGCAGAGAGAGAAAGAGATGGTGAAAAAAAAAAAAAATCATCATCAGACCTTCCATAAATAATTCGGGCCGGCCCCCATTGCTAAAGGTCCGTAGTAGGGTGCGCCATAAGCGGACATGAATAGATGGAACACCGCTAACCGCATAGAGAACCGTGTTTTGGGTGACCAGGTGCACGTTTTCAATCACCAGTTGCACATTTTCAATCACCAGTTGCACGGAGGATTAATAGCAATCTGCATCCATCGCGATTTCTTAAAGTGTCTATAAAGCACTCAGGACGGGCCCGACCGAGACAGGGCCTTAGTGGGGTGCTCCCATAGCGGGCAACAATGAGAGGGGTGCCTTTAAATTCATTTTGAACCATATTTGAAATTTTGGGTTACCAGATGCACGTTTTCAATCACCAGTTGCACGGAGGATTAATAGCAATCTGCATCCATCGTGATTTCTTAAAGTGTGTAAAAAGCACCCAAGGACGGCCCTGACAGAGAGAGGGCCGTAGTGGGGCACTCCCCTAGCGGGCTATATCAATAGAATGACGGGTAAAAGTATTTAAAACCCTTTTATAATTTTTGGGTTACCAGATGCACGTTTTCAATCACCAGGTGCACGGAGGAAAATGAGCATTTGCATCCATAGTCATGTTTTAAACCGTCCATAAAGCACTCTTGGCCGGCCCCGGCAGAGAGAGAAAGAGATGGTGAAAAAAAAAAAAAATCATCATCAGACCTTCCATAAATAATTCGGGCCGGCCCCCATTGCTAAAGGTCCGTAGTAGGGTGCGCCATAAGCGGACATGAATAGATGGAACACCGCTAACCGCATAGAGAACCGTGTTTTGGGTGACCAGGTGCACGTTTTCAATCACCAGTTGCACATTTTCAATCACCAGTTGCACGGAGGATTAATAGCAATCTGCATCCATCGCGATTTCTTAAAGTGTCTATAAAGCACTCAGGACGGGCCCGACCGAGACAGGGCCTTAGTGGGGTGCTCCCATAGCGGGCAACAATGAGAGGGGTGCCTTTAAATTCATTTTGAACCATATTTGAAATTTTGGGTTACCAGATGCACGTTTTCAATCACCAGTTGCACGGAGGATTAATAGCAATCTGCATCCATCGTGATTTCTTAAAGTGTGTAAAAAGCACCCAAGGACGGCCCTGACAGAGAGAGGGCCGTAGTGGGGCACTCCCCTAGCGGGCTATATCAATAGAATGACGGGTAAAAGTATTTAAAACCCTTTTATAATTTTTGGGTTACCAGATGCACGTTTTCAATCACCAGGTGCACGGAGGAAAATGAGCATTTGCATCCATAGTCATGTTTTAAACCGTCCATAAAGCACTCTTGGCCGGCCCCGGCAGAGAGAGAAAGAGATGGTGAAAAAAAAAAAAAATCATCATCAGACCTTCCATAAATAATTCGGGCCGGCCCCCATTGCTAAAGGTCCGTAGTAGGGTGCGCCATAAGCGGACATGAATAGATGGAACACCGCTAACCGCATAGAGAACCGTGTTTTGGGTGACCAGGTGCACGTTTTCAATCACCAGTTGCACATTTTCAATCACCAGTTGCACGGAGGATTAATAGCAATCTGCATCCATCGCGATTTCTTAAAGTGTCTATAAAGCACTCAGGACGGGCCCGACCGAGACAGGGCCTTAGTGGGGTGCTCCCATAGCGGGCAACAATGAGAGGGGTGCCTTTAAATTCATTTTGAACCATATTTGAAATTTTGGGTTACCAGATGCACGTTTTCAATCACCAGTTGCACGGAGGATTAATAGCAATCTGCATCCATCGTGATTTCTTAAAGTGTGTAAAAAGCACCCAAGGACGGCCCTGACAGAGAGAGGGCCGTAGTGGGGCACTCCCCTAGCGGGCTATATCAATAGAATGACGGGTAAAAGTATTTAAAACCCTTTTATAATTTTTGGGTTACCAGATGCACGTTTTCAATCACCAGGTGCACGGAGGAAAATGAGCATTTGCATCCATAGTCATGTTTTAAACCGTCCATAAAGCACTCTTGGCCGGCCCCGGCAGAGAGAGAAAGAGATGGTGAAAAAAAAAAAAAATCATCATCAGACCTTCCATAAATAATTCGGGCCGGCCCCCATTGCTAAAGGTCCGTAGTAGGGTGCGCCATAAGCGGACATGAATAGATGGAACACCGCTAACCGCATAGAGAACCGTGTTTTGGGTGACCAGGTGCACGTTTTCAATCACCAGTTGCACATTTTCAATCACCAGTTGCACGGAGGATTAATAGCAATCTGCATCCATCGCGATTTCTTAAAGTGTCTATAAAGCACTCAGGACGGGCCCGACCGAGACAGGGCCTTAGTGGGGTGCTCCCATAGCGGGCAACAATGAGAGGGGTGCCTTTAAATTCATTTTGAACCATATTTGAAATTTTGGGTTACCAGATGCACGTTTTCAATCACCAGTTGCACGGAGGATTAATAGCAATCTGCATCCATCGTGATTTCTTAAAGTGTGTAAAAAGCACCCAAGGACGGCCCTGACAGAGAGAGGGCCGTAGTGGGGCACTCCCCTAGCGGGCTATATCAATAGAATGACGGGTAAAAGTATTTAAAACCCTTTTATAATTTTTGGGTTACCAGATGCACGTTTTCAATCACCAGGTGCACGGAGGAAAATGAGCATTTGCATCCATAGTCATGTTTTAAACCGTCCATAAAGCACTCTTGGCCGGCCCCGGCAGAGAGAGAAAGAGATGGTGAAAAAAAAAAAAAATCATCATCAGACCTTCCATAAATAATTCGGGCCGGCCCCCATTGCTAAAGGTCCGTAGTAGGGTGCGCCATAAGCGGACATGAATAGATGGAACACCGCTAACCGCATAGAGAACCGTGTTTTGGGTGACCAGGTGCACGTTTTCAATCACCAGTTGCACATTTTCAATCACCAGTTGCACGGAGGATTAATAGCAATCTGCATCCATCGCGATTTCTTAAAGTGTCTATAAAGCACTCAGGACGGGCCCGACCGAGACAGGGCCTTAGTGGGGTGCTCCCATAGCGGGCAACAATGAGAGGGGTGCCTTTAAATTCATTTTGAACCATATTTGAAATTTTGGGTTACCAGATGCACGTTTTCAATCACCAGTTGCACGGAGGATTAATAGCAATCTGCATCCATCGTGATTTCTTAAAGTGTGTAAAAAGCACCCAAGGACGGCCCTGACAGAGAGAGGGCCGTAGTGGGGCACTCCCCTAGCGGGCTATATCAATAGAATGACGGGTAAAAGTATTTAAAACCCTTTTATAATTTTTGGGTTACCAGATGCACGTTTTCAATCACCAGGTGCACGGAGGAAAATGAGCATTTGCATCCATAGTCATGTTTTAAACCGTCCATAAAGCACTCTTGGCCGGCCCCGGCAGAGAGAGAAAGAGATGGTGAAAAAAAAAAAAAATCATCATCAGACCTTCCATAAATAATTCGGGCCGGCCCCCATTGCTAAAGGTCCGTAGTAGGGTGCGCCATAAGCGGACATGAATAGATGGAACACCGCTAACCGCATAGAGAACCGTGTTTTGGGTGACCAGGTGCACGTTTTCAATCACCAGTTGCACATTTTCAATCACCAGTTGCACGGAGGATTAATAGCAATCTGCATCCATCGCGATTTCTTAAAGTGTCTATAAAGCACTCAGGACGGGCCCGACCGAGACAGGGCCTTAGTGGGGTGCTCCCATAGCGGGCAACAATGAGAGGGGTGCCTTTAAATTCATTTTGAACCATATTTGAAATTTTGGGTTACCAGATGCACGTTTTCAATCACCAGTTGCACGGAGGATTAATAGCAATCTGCATCCATCGTGATTTCTTAAAGTGTGTAAAAAGCACCCAAGGACGGCCCTGACAGAGAGAGGGCCGTAGTGGGGCACTCCCCTAGCGGGCTATATCAATAGAATGACGGGTAAAAGTATTTAAAACCCTTTTATAATTTTTGGGTTACCAGATGCACGTTTTCAATCACCAGGTGCACGGAGGAAAATGAGCATTTGCATCCATAGTCATGTTTTAAACCGTCCATAAAGCACTCTTGGCCGGCCCCGGCAGAGAGAGAAAGAGATGGTGAAAAAAAAAAAAAATCATCATCAGACCTTCCATAAATAATTCGGGCCGGCCCCCATTGCTAAAGGTCCGTAGTAGGGTGCGCCATAAGCGGACATGAATAGATGGAACACCGCTAACCGCATAGAGAACCGTGTTTTGGGTGACCAGGTGCACGTTTTCAATCACCAGTTGCACATTTTCAATCACCAGTTGCACGGAGGATTAATAGCAATCTGCATCCATCGCGATTTCTTAAAGTGTCTATAAAGCACTCAGGACGGGCCCGACCGAGACAGGGCCTTAGTGGGGTGCTCCCATAGCGGGCAACAATGAGAGGGGTGCCTTTAAATTCATTTTGAACCATATTTGAAATTTTGGGTTACCAGATGCACGTTTTCAATCACCAGTTGCACGGAGGATTAATAGCAATCTGCATCCATCGTGATTTCTTAAAGTGTGTAAAAAGCACCCAAGGACGGCCCTGACAGAGAGAGGGCCGTAGTGGGGCACTCCCCTAGCGGGCTATATCAATAGAATGACGGGTAAAAGTATTTAAAACCCTTTTATAATTTTTGGGTTACCAGATGCACGTTTTCAATCACCAGGTGCACGGAGGAAAATGAGCATTTGCATCCATAGTCATGTTTTAAACCGTCCATAAAGCACTCTTGGCCGGCCCCGGCAGAGAGAGAAAGAGATGGTGAAAAAAAAAAAAAATCATCATCAGACCTTCCATAAATAATTCGGGCCGGCCCCCATTGCTAAAGGTCCGTAGTAGGGTGCGCCATAAGCGGACATGAATAGATGGAACACCGCTAACCGCATAGAGAACCGTGTTTTGGGTGACCAGGTGCACGTTTTCAATCACCAGTTGCACATTTTCAATCACCAGTTGCACGGAGGATTAATAGCAATCTGCATCCATCGCGATTTCTTAAAGTGTCTATAAAGCACTCAGGACGGGCCCGACCGAGACAGGGCCTTAGTGGGGTGCTCCCATAGCGGGCAACAATGAGAGGGGTGCCTTTAAATTCATTTTGAACCATATTTGAAATTTTGGGTTACCAGATGCACGTTTTCAATCACCAGTTGCACGGAGGATTAATAGCAATCTGCATCCATCGTGATTTCTTAAAGTGTGTAAAAAGCACCCAAGGACGGCCCTGACAGAGAGAGGGCCGTAGTGGGGCACTCCCCTAGCGGGCTATATCAATAGAATGACGGGTAAAAGTATTTAAAACCCTTTTATAATTTTTGGGTTACCAGATGCACGTTTTCAATCACCAGGTGCACGGAGGAAAATGAGCATTTGCATCCATAGTCATGTTTTAAACCGTCCATAAAGCACTCTTGGCCGGCCCCGGCAGAGAGAGAAAGAGATGGTGAAAAAAAAAAAAAATCATCATCAGACCTTCCATAAATAATTCGGGCCGGCCCCCATTGCTAAAGGTCCGTAGTAGGGTGCGCCATAAGCGGACATGAATAGATGGAACACCGCTAACCGCATAGAGAACCGTGTTTTGGGTGACCAGGTGCACGTTTTCAATCACCAGTTGCACATTTTCAATCACCAGTTGCACGGAGGATTAATAGCAATCTGCATCCATCGCGATTTCTTAAAGTGTCTATAAAGCACTCAGGACGGGCCCGACCGAGACAGGGCCTTAGTGGGGTGCTCCCATAGCGGGCAACAATGAGAGGGGTGCCTTTAAATTCATTTTGAACCATATTTGAAATTTTGGGTTACCAGATGCACGTTTTCAATCACCAGTTGCACGGAGGATTAATAGCAATCTGCATCCATCGTGATTTCTTAAAGTGTGTAAAAAGCACCCAAGGACGGCCCTGACAGAGAGAGGGCCGTAGTGGGGCACTCCCCTAGCGGGCTATATCAATAGAATGACGGGTAAAAGTATTTAAAACCCTTTTATAATTTTTGGGTTACCAGATGCACGTTTTCAATCACCAGGTGCACGGAGGAAAATGAGCATTTGCATCCATAGTCATGTTTTAAACCGTCCATAAAGCACTCTTGGCCGGCCCCGGCAGAGAGAGAAAGAGATGGTGAAAAAAAAAAAAAATCATCATCAGACCTTCCATAAATAATTCGGGCCGGCCCCCATTGCTAAAGGTCCGTAGTAGGGTGCGCCATAAGCGGACATGAATAGATGGAACACCGCTAACCGCATAGAGAACCGTGTTTTGGGTGACCAGGTGCACGTTTTCAATCACCAGTTGCACATTTTCAATCACCAGTTGCACGGAGGATTAATAGCAATCTGCATCCATCGCGATTTCTTAAAGTGTCTATAAAGCACTCAGGACGGGCCCGACCGAGACAGGGCCTTAGTGGGGTGCTCCCATAGCGGGCAACAATGAGAGGGGTGCCTTTAAATTCATTTTGAACCATATTTGAAATTTTGGGTTACCAGATGCACGTTTTCAATCACCAGTTGCACGGAGGATTAATAGCAATCTGCATCCATCGTGATTTCTTAAAGTGTGTAAAAAGCACCCAAGGACGGCCCTGACAGAGAGAGGGCCGTAGTGGGGCACTCCCCTAGCGGGCTATATCAATAGAATGACGGGTAAAAGTATTTAAAACCCTTTTATAATTTTTGGGTTACCAGATGCACGTTTTCAATCACCAGGTGCACGGAGGAAAATGAGCATTTGCATCCATAGTCATGTTTTAAACCGTCCATAAAGCACTCTTGGCCGGCCCCGGCAGAGAGAGAAAGAGATGGTGAAAAAAAAAAAAAATCATCATCAGACCTTCCATAAATAATTCGGGCCGGCCCCCATTGCTAAAGGTCCGTAGTAGGGTGCGCCATAAGCGGACATGAATAGATGGAACACCGCTAACCGCATAGAGAACCGTGTTTTGGGTGACCAGGTGCACGTTTTCAATCACCAGTTGCACATTTTCAATCACCAGTTGCACGGAGGATTAATAGCAATCTGCATCCATCGCGATTTCTTAAAGTGTCTATAAAGCACTCAGGACGGGCCCGACCGAGACAGGGCCTTAGTGGGGTGCTCCCATAGCGGGCAACAATGAGAGGGGTGCCTTTAAATTCATTTTGAACCATATTTGAAATTTTGGGTTACCAGATGCACGTTTTCAATCACCAGTTGCACGGAGGATTAATAGCAATCTGCATCCATCGTGATTTCTTAAAGTGTGTAAAAAGCACCCAAGGACGGCCCTGACAGAGAGAGGGCCGTAGTGGGGCACTCCCCTAGCGGGCTATATCAATAGAATGACGGGTAAAAGTATTTAAAACCCTTTTATAATTTTTGGGTTACCAGATGCACGTTTTCAATCACCAGGTGCACGGAGGAAAATGAGCATTTGCATCCATAGTCATGTTTTAAACCGTCCATAAAGCACTCTTGGCCGGCCCCGGCAGAGAGAGAAAGAGATGGTGAAAAAAAAAAAAAAATCATCATCAGACCTTCCATAAATAATTCGGGCCGGCCCCCATTGCTAAAGGTCCGTAGTAGGGTGCGCCATAAGCGGACATGAATAGATGGAACACCGCTAACCGCATAGAGAACCGTGTTTTGGGTGACCAGGTGCACGTTTTCAATCACCAGTTGCACATTTTCAATCACCAGTTGCACGGAGGATTAATAGCAATCTGCATCCATCGCGATTTCTTAAAGTGTCTATAAAGCACTCAGGACGGGCCCGACCGAGACAGGGCCTTAGTGGGGTGCTCCCATAGCGGGCAACAATGAGAGGGGTGCCTTTAAATTCATTTTGAACCATATTTGAAATTTTGGGTTACCAGATGCACGTTTTCAATCACCAGTTGCACGGAGGATTAATAGCAATCTGCATCCATCGTGATTTCTTAAAGTGTGTAAAAAGCACCCAAGGACGGCCCTGACAGAGAGAGGGCCGTAGTGGGGCACTCCCCTAGCGGGCTATATCAATAGAATGACGGGTAAAAGTATTTAAAACCCTTTTATAATTTTTGGGTTACCAGATGCACGTTTTCAATCACCAGGTGCACGGAGGAAAATGAGCATTTGCATCCATAGTCATGTTTTAAACCGTCCATAAAGCACTCTTGGCCGGCCCCGGCAGAGAGAGAAAGAGATGGTGAAAAAAAAAAAAAATCATCATCAGACCTTCCATAAATAATTCGGGCCGGCCCCCATTGCTAAAGGTCCGTAGTAGGGTGCGCCATAAGCGGACATGAATAGATGGAACACCGCTAACCGCATAGAGAACCGTGTTTTGGGTGACCAGGTGCACGTTTTCAATCACCAGTTGCACATTTTCAATCACCAGTTGCACGGAGGATTAATAGCAATCTGCATCCATCGCGATTTCTTAAAGTGTCTATAAAGCACTCAGGACGGGCCCGACCGAGACAGGGCCTTAGTGGGGTGCTCCCATAGCGGGCAACAATGAGAGGGGTGCCTTTAAATTCATTTTGAACCATATTTGAAATTTTGGGTTACCAGATGCACGTTTTCAATCACCAGTTGCACGGAGGATTAATAGCAATCTGCATCCATCGTGATTTCTTAAAGTGTGTAAAAAGCACCCAAGGACGGCCCTGACAGAGAGAGGGCCGTAGTGGGGCACTCCCCTAGCGGGCTATATCAATAGAATGACGGGTAAAAGTATTTAAAACCCTTTTATAATTTTTGGGTTACCAGATGCACGTTTTCAATCACCAGGTGCACGGAGGAAAATGAGCATTTGCATCCATAGTCATGTTTTAAACCGTCCATAAAGCACTCTTGGCCGGCCCCGGCAGAGAGAGAAAGAGATGGTGAAAAAAAAAAAAAATCATCATCAGACCTTCCATAAATAATTCGGGCCGGCCCCCATTGCTAAAGGTCCGTAGTAGGGTGCGCCATAAGCGGACATGAATAGATGGAACACCGCTAACCGCATAGAGAACCGTGTTTTGGGTGACCAGGTGCACGTTTTCAATCACCAGTTGCACATTTTCAATCACCAGTTGCACGGAGGATTAATAGCAATCTGCATCCATCGCGATTTCTTAAAGTGTCTATAAAGCACTCAGGACGGGCCCGACCGAGACAGGGCCTTAGTGGGGTGCTCCCATAGCGGGCAACAATGAGAGGGGTGCCTTTAAATTCATTTTGAACCATATTTGAAATTTTGGGTTACCAGATGCACGTTTTCAATCACCAGTTGCACGGAGGATTAATAGCAATCTGCATCCATCGTGATTTCTTAAAGTGTGTAAAAAGCACCCAAGGACGGCCCTGACAGAGAGAGGGCCGTAGTGGGGCACTCCCCTAGCGGGCTATATCAATAGAATGACGGGTAAAAGTATTTAAAACCCTTTTATAATTTTTGGGTTACCAGATGCACGTTTTCAATCACCAGGTGCACGGAGGAAAATGAGCATTTGCATCCATAGTCATGTTTTAAACCGTCCATAAAGCACTCTTGGCCGGCCCCGGCAGAGAGAGAAAGAGATGGTGAAAAAAAAAAAAAATCATCATCAGACCTTCCATAAATAATTCGGGCCGGCCCCCATTGCTAAAGGTCCGTAGTAGGGTGCGCCATAAGCGGACATGAATAGATGGAACACCGCTAACCGCATAGAGAACCGTGTTTTGGGTGACCAGGTGCACGTTTTCAATCACCAGTTGCACATTTTCAATCACCAGTTGCACGGAGGATTAATAGCAATCTGCATCCATCGCGATTTCTTAAAGTGTCTATAAAGCACTCAGGACGGGCCCGACCGAGACAGGGCCTTAGTGGGGTGCTCCCATAGCGGGCAACAATGAGAGGGGTGCCTTTAAATTCATTTTGAACCATATTTGAAATTTTGGGTTACCAGATGCACGTTTTCAATCACCAGTTGCACGGAGGATTAATAGCAATCTGCATCCATCGTGATTTCTTAAAGTGTGTAAAAAGCACCCAAGGACGGCCCTGACAGAGAGAGGGCCGTAGTGGGGCACTCCCCTAGCGGGCTATATCAATAGAATGACGGGTAAAAGTATTTAAAACCCTTTTATAATTTTTGGGTTACCAGATGCACGTTTTCAATCACCAGGTGCACGGAGGAAAATGAGCATTTGCATCCATAGTCATGTTTTAAACCGTCCATAAAGCACTCTTGGCCGGCCCCGGCAGAGAGAGAAAGAGATGGTGAAAAAAAAAAAAAATCATCATCAGACCTTCCATAAATAATTCGGGCCGGCCCCCATTGCTAAAGGTCCGTAGTAGGGTGCGCCATAAGCGGACATGAATAGATGGAACACCGCTAACCGCATAGAGAACCGTGTTTTGGGTGACCAGGTGCACGTTTTCAATCACCAGTTGCACATTTTCAATCACCAGTTGCACGGAGGATTAATAGCAATCTGCATCCATCGCGATTTCTTAAAGTGTCTATAAAGCACTCAGGACGGGCCCGACCGAGACAGGGCCTTAGTGGGGTGCTCCCATAGCGGGCAACAATGAGAGGGGTGCCTTTAAATTCATTTTGAACCATATTTGAAATTTTGGGTTACCAGATGCACGTTTTCAATCACCAGTTGCACGGAGGATTAATAGCAATCTGCATCCATCGTGATTTCTTAAAGTGTGTAAAAAGCACCCAAGGACGGCCCTGACAGAGAGAGGGCCGTAGTGGGGCACTCCCCTAGCGGGCTATATCAATAGAATGACGGGTAAAAGTATTTAAAACCCTTTTATAATTTTTGGGTTACCAGATGCACGTTTTCAATCACCAGGTGCACGGAGGAAAATGAGCATTTGCATCCATAGTCATGTTTTAAACCGTCCATAAAGCACTCTTGGCCGGCCCCGGCAGAGAGAGAAAGAGATGGTGAAAAAAAAAAAAAATCATCATCAGACCTTCCATAAATAATTCGGGCCGGCCCCCATTGCTAAAGGTCCGTAGTAGGGTGCGCCATAAGCGGACATGAATAGATGGAACACCGCTAACCGCATAGAGAACCGTGTTTTGGGTGACCAGGTGCACGTTTTCAATCACCAGTTGCACATTTTCAATCACCAGTTGCACGGAGGATTAATAGCAATCTGCATCCATCGCGATTTCTTAAAGTGTCTATAAAGCACTCAGGACGGGCCCGACCGAGACAGGGCCTTAGTGGGGTGCTCCCATAGCGGGCAACAATGAGAGGGGTGCCTTTAAATTCATTTTGAACCATATTTGAAATTTTGGGTTACCAGATGCACGTTTTCAATCACCAGTTGCACGGAGGATTAATAGCAATCTGCATCCATCGTGATTTCTTAAAGTGTGTAAAAAGCACCCAAGGACGGCCCTGACAGAGAGAGGGCCGTAGTGGGGCACTCCCCTAGCGGGCTATATCAATAGAATGACGGGTAAAAGTATTTAAAACCCTTTTATAATTTTTGGGTTACCAGATGCACGTTTTCAATCACCAGGTGCACGGAGGAAAATGAGCATTTGCATCCATAGTCATGTTTTAAACCGTCCATAAAGCACTCTTGGCCGGCCCCGGCAGAGAGAGAAAGAGATGGTGAAAAAAAAAAAAAATCATCATCAGACCTTCCATAAATAATTCGGGCCGGCCCCCATTGCTAAAGGTCCGTAGTAGGGTGCGCCATAAGCGGACATGAATAGATGGAACACCGCTAACCGCATAGAGAACCGTGTTTTGGGTGACCAGGTGCACGTTTTCAATCACCAGTTGCACATTTTCAATCACCAGTTGCACGGAGGATTAATAGCAATCTGCATCCATCGCGATTTCTTAAAGTGTCTATAAAGCACTCAGGACGGGCCCGACCGAGACAGGGCCTTAGTGGGGTGCTCCCATAGCGGGCAACAATGAGAGGGGTGCCTTTAAATTCATTTTGAACCATATTTGAAATTTTGGGTTACCAGATGCACGTTTTCAATCACCAGTTGCACGGAGGATTAATAGCAATCTGCATCCATCGTGATTTCTTAAAGTGTGTAAAAAGCACCCAAGGACGGCCCTGACAGAGAGAGGGCCGTAGTGGGGCACTCCCCTAGCGGGCTATATCAATAGAATGACGGGTAAAAGTATTTAAAACCCTTTTATAATTTTTGGGTTACCAGATGCACGTTTTCAATCACCAGGTGCACGGAGGAAAATGAGCATTTGCATCCATAGTCATGTTTTAAACCGTCCATAAAGCACTCTTGGCCGGCCCCGGCAGAGAGAGAAAGAGATGGTGAAAAAAAAAAAAAATCATCATCAGACCTTCCATAAATAATTCGGGCCGGCCCCCATTGCTAAAGGTCCGTAGTAGGGTGCGCCATAAGCGGACATGAATAGATGGAACACCGCTAACCGCATAGAGAACCGTGTTTTGGGTGACCAGGTGCACGTTTTCAATCACCAGTTGCACATTTTCAATCACCAGTTGCACGGAGGATTAATAGCAATCTGCATCCATCGCGATTTCTTAAAGTGTCTATAAAGCACTCAGGACGGGCCCGACCGAGACAGGGCCTTAGTGGGGTGCTCCCATAGCGGGCAACAATGAGAGGGGTGCCTTTAAATTCATTTTGAACCATATTTGAAATTTTGGGTTACCAGATGCACGTTTTCAATCACCAGTTGCACGGAGGATTAATAGCAATCTGCATCCATCGTGATTTCTTAAAGTGTGTAAAAAGCACCCAAGGACGGCCCTGACAGAGAGAGGGCCGTAGTGGGGCACTCCCCTAGCGGGCTATATCAATAGAATGACGGGTAAAAGTATTTAAAACCCTTTTATAATTTTTGGGTTACCAGATGCACGTTTTCAATCACCAGGTGCACGGAGGAAAATGAGCATTTGCATCCATAGTCATGTTTTAAACCGTCCATAAAGCACTCTTGGCCGGCCCCGGCAGAGAGAGAAAGAGATGGTGAAAAAAAAAAAAAATCATCATCAGACCTTCCATAAATAATTCGGGCCGGCCCCCATTGCTAAAGGTCCGTAGTAGGGTGCGCCATAAGCGGACATGAATAGATGGAACACCGCTAACCGCATAGAGAACCGTGTTTTGGGTGACCAGGTGCACGTTTTCAATCACCAGTTGCACATTTTCAATCACCAGTTGCACGGAGGATTAATAGCAATCTGCATCCATCGCGATTTCTTAAAGTGTCTATAAAGCACTCAGGACGGGCCCGACCGAGACAGGGCCTTAGTGGGGTGCTCCCATAGCGGGCAACAATGAGAGGGGTGCCTTTAAATTCATTTTGAACCATATTTGAAATTTTGGGTTACCAGATGCACGTTTTCAATCACCAGTTGCACGGAGGATTAATAGCAATCTGCATCCATCGTGATTTCTTAAAGTGTGTAAAAAGCACCCAAGGACGGCCCTGACAGAGAGAGGGCCGTAGTGGGGCACTCCCCTAGCGGGCTATATCAATAGAATGACGGGTAAAAGTATTTAAAACCCTTTTATAATTTTTGGGTTACCAGATGCACGTTTTCAATCACCAGGTGCACGGAGGAAAATGAGCATTTGCATCCATAGTCATGTTTTAAACCGTCCATAAAGCACTCTTGGCCGGCCCCGGCAGAGAGAGAAAGAGATGGTGAAAAAAAAAAAAAATCATCATCAGACCTTCCATAAATAATTCGGGCCGGCCCCCATTGCTAAAGGTCCGTAGTAGGGTGCGCCATAAGCGGACATGAATAGATGGAACACCGCTAACCGCATAGAGAACCGTGTTTTGGGTGACCAGGTGCACGTTTTCAATCACCAGTTGCACATTTTCAATCACCAGTTGCACGGAGGATTAATAGCAATCTGCATCCATCGCGATTTCTTAAAGTGTCTATAAAGCACTCAGGACGGGCCCGACCGAGACAGGGCCTTAGTGGGGTGCTCCCATAGCGGGCAACAATGAGAGGGGTGCCTTTAAATTCATTTTGAACCATATTTGAAATTTTGGGTTACCAGATGCACGTTTTCAATCACCAGTTGCACGGAGGATTAATAGCAATCTGCATCCATCGTGATTTCTTAAAGTGTGTAAAAAGCACCCAAGGACGGCCCTGACAGAGAGAGGGCCGTAGTGGGGCACTCCCCTAGCGGGCTATATCAATAGAATGACGGGTAAAAGTATTTAAAACCCTTTTATAATTTTTGGGTTACCAGATGCACGTTTTCAATCACCAGGTGCACGGAGGAAAATGAGCATTTGCATCCATAGTCATGTTTTAAACCGTCCATAAAGCACTCTTGGCCGGCCCCGGCAGAGAGAGAAAGAGATGGTGAAAAAAAAAAAAAATCATCATCAGACCTTCCATAAATAATTCGGGCCGGCCCCCATTGCTAAAGGTCCGTAGTAGGGTGCGCCATAAGCGGACATGAATAGATGGAACACCGCTAACCGCATAGAGAACCGTGTTTTGGGTGACCAGGTGCACGTTTTCAATCACCAGTTGCACATTTTCAATCACCAGTTGCACGGAGGATTAATAGCAATCTGCATCCATCGCGATTTCTTAAAGTGTCTATAAAGCACTCAGGACGGGCCCGACCGAGACAGGGCCTTAGTGGGGTGCTCCCATAGCGGGCAACAATGAGAGGGGTGCCTTTAAATTCATTTTGAACCATATTTGAAATTTTGGGTTACCAGATGCACGTTTTCAATCACCAGTTGCACGGAGGATTAATAGCAATCTGCATCCATCGTGATTTCTTAAAGTGTGTAAAAAGCACCCAAGGACGGCCCTGACAGAGAGAGGGCCGTAGTGGGGCACTCCCCTAGCGGGCTATATCAATAGAATGACGGGTAAAAGTATTTAAAACCCTTTTATAATTTTTGGGTTACCAGATGCACGTTTTCAATCACCAGGTGCACGGAGGAAAATGAGCATTTGCATCCATAGTCATGTTTTAAACCGTCCATAAAGCACTCTTGGCCGGCCCCGGCAGAGAGAGAAAGAGATGGTGAAAAAAAAAAAAAATCATCATCAGACCTTCCATAAATAATTCGGGCCGGCCCCCATTGCTAAAGGTCCGTAGTAGGGTGCGCCATAAGCGGACATGAATAGATGGAACACCGCTAACCGCATAGAGAACCGTGTTTTGGGTGACCAGGTGCACGTTTTCAATCACCAGTTGCACATTTTCAATCACCAGTTGCACGGAGGATTAATAGCAATCTGCATCCATCGCGATTTCTTAAAGTGTCTATAAAGCACTCAGGACGGGCCCGACCGAGACAGGGCCTTAGTGGGGTGCTCCCATAGCGGGCAACAATGAGAGGGGTGCCTTTAAATTCATTTTGAACCATATTTGAAATTTTGGGTTACCAGATGCACGTTTTCAATCACCAGTTGCACGGAGGATTAATAGCAATCTGCATCCATCGTGATTTCTTAAAGTGTGTAAAAAGCACCCAAGGACGGCCCTGACAGAGAGAGGGCCGTAGTGGGGCACTCCCCTAGCGGGCTATATCAATAGAATGACGGGTAAAAGTATTTAAAACCCTTTTATAATTTTTGGGTTACCAGATGCACGTTTTCAATCACCAGGTGCACGGAGGAAAATGAGCATTTGCATCCATAGTCATGTTTTAAACCGTCCATAAAGCACTCTTGGCCGGCCCCGGCAGAGAGAGAAAGAGATGGTGAAAAAAAAAAAAAATCATCATCAGACCTTCCATAAATAATTCGGGCCGGCCCCCATTGCTAAAGGTCCGTAGTAGGGTGCGCCATAAGCGGACATGAATAGATGGAACACCGCTAACCGCATAGAGAACCGTGTTTTGGGTGACCAGGTGCACGTTTTCAATCACCAGTTGCACATTTTCAATCACCAGTTGCACGGAGGATTAATAGCAATCTGCATCCATCGCGATTTCTTAAAGTGTCTATAAAGCACTCAGGACGGGCCCGACCGAGACAGGGCCTTAGTGGGGTGCTCCCATAGCGGGCAACAATGAGAGGGGTGCCTTTAAATTCATTTTGAACCATATTTGAAATTTTGGGTTACCAGATGCACGTTTTCAATCACCAGTTGCACGGAGGATTAATAGCAATCTGCATCCATCGTGATTTCTTAAAGTGTGTAAAAAGCACCCAAGGACGGCCCTGACAGAGAGAGGGCCGTAGTGGGGCACTCCCCTAGCGGGCTATATCAATAGAATGACGGGTAAAAGTATTTAAAACCCTTTTATAATTTTTGGGTTACCAGATGCACGTTTTCAATCACCAGGTGCACGGAGGAAAATGAGCATTTGCATCCATAGTCATGTTTTAAACCGTCCATAAAGCACTCTTGGCCGGCCCCGGCAGAGAGAGAAAGAGATGGTGAAAAAAAAAAAAAATCATCATCAGACCTTCCATAAATAATTCGGGCCGGCCCCCATTGCTAAAGGTCCGTAGTAGGGTGCGCCATAAGCGGACATGAATAGATGGAACACCGCTAACCGCATAGAGAACCGTGTTTTGGGTGACCAGGTGCACGTTTTCAATCACCAGTTGCACATTTTCAATCACCAGTTGCACGGAGGATTAATAGCAATCTGCATCCATCGCGATTTCTTAAAGTGTCTATAAAGCACTCAGGACGGGCCCGACCGAGACAGGGCCTTAGTGGGGTGCTCCCATAGCGGGCAACAATGAGAGGGGTGCCTTTAAATTCATTTTGAACCATATTTGAAATTTTGGGTTACCAGATGCACGTTTTCAATCACCAGTTGCACGGAGGATTAATAGCAATCTGCATCCATCGTGATTTCTTAAAGTGTGTAAAAAGCACCCAAGGACGGCCCTGACAGAGAGAGGGCCGTAGTGGGGCACTCCCCTAGCGGGCTATATCAATAGAATGACGGGTAAAAGTATTTAAAACCCTTTTATAATTTTTGGGTTACCAGATGCACGTTTTCAATCACCAGGTGCACGGAGGAAAATGAGCATTTGCATCCATAGTCATGTTTTAAACCGTCCATAAAGCACTCTTGGCCGGCCCCGGCAGAGAGAGAAAGAGATGGTGAAAAAAAAAAAAAATCATCATCAGACCTTCCATAAATAATTCGGGCCGGCCCCCATTGCTAAAGGTCCGTAGTAGGGTGCGCCATAAGCGGACATGAATAGATGGAACACCGCTAACCGCATAGAGAACCGTGTTTTGGGTGACCAGGTGCACGTTTTCAATCACCAGTTGCACATTTTCAATCACCAGTTGCACGGAGGATTAATAGCAATCTGCATCCATCGCGATTTCTTAAAGTGTCTATAAAGCACTCAGGACGGGCCCGACCGAGACAGGGCCTTAGTGGGGTGCTCCCATAGCGGGCAACAATGAGAGGGGTGCCTTTAAATTCATTTTGAACCATATTTGAAATTTTGGGTTACCAGATGCACGTTTTCAATCACCAGTTGCACGGAGGATTAATAGCAATCTGCATCCATCGTGATTTCTTAAAGTGTGTAAAAAGCACCCAAGGACGGCCCTGACAGAGAGAGGGCCGTAGTGGGGCACTCCCCTAGCGGGCTATATCAATAGAATGACGGGTAAAAGTATTTAAAACCCTTTTATAATTTTTGGGTTACCAGATGCACGTTTTCAATCACCAGGTGCACGGAGGAAAATGAGCATTTGCATCCATAGTCATGTTTTAAACCGTCCATAAAGCACTCTTGGCCGGCCCCGGCAGAGAGAGAAAGAGATGGTGAAAAAAAAAAAAAATCATCATCAGACCTTCCATAAATAATTCGGGCCGGCCCCCATTGCTAAAGGTCCGTAGTAGGGTGCGCCATAAGCGGACATGAATAGATGGAACACCGCTAACCGCATAGAGAACCGTGTTTTGGGTGACCAGGTGCACGTTTTCAATCACCAGTTGCACATTTTCAATCACCAGTTGCACGGAGGATTAATAGCAATCTGCATCCATCGCGATTTCTTAAAGTGTCTATAAAGCACTCAGGACGGGCCCGACCGAGACAGGGCCTTAGTGGGGTGCTCCCATAGCGGGCAACAATGAGAGGGGTGCCTTTAAATTCATTTTGAACCATATTTGAAATTTTGGGTTACCAGATGCACGTTTTCAATCACCAGTTGCACGGAGGATTAATAGCAATCTGCATCCATCGTGATTTCTTAAAGTGTGTAAAAAGCACCCAAGGACGGCCCTGACAGAGAGAGGGCCGTAGTGGGGCACTCCCCTAGCGGGCTATATCAATAGAATGACGGGTAAAAGTATTTAAAACCCTTTTATAATTTTTGGGTTACCAGATGCACGTTTTCAATCACCAGGTGCACGGAGGAAAATGAGCATTTGCATCCATAGTCATGTTTTAAACCGTCCATAAAGCACTCTTGGCCGGCCCCGGCAGAGAGAGAAAGAGATGGTGAAAAAAAAAAAAAATCATCATCAGACCTTCCATAAATAATTCGGGCCGGCCCCCATTGCTAAAGGTCCGTAGTAGGGTGCGCCATAAGCGGACATGAATAGATGGAACACCGCTAACCGCATAGAGAACCGTGTTTTGGGTGACCAGGTGCACGTTTTCAATCACCAGTTGCACATTTTCAATCACCAGTTGCACGGAGGATTAATAGCAATCTGCATCCATCGCGATTTCTTAAAGTGTCTATAAAGCACTCAGGACGGGCCCGACCGAGACAGGGCCTTAGTGGGGTGCTCCCATAGCGGGCAACAATGAGAGGGGTGCCTTTAAATTCATTTTGAACCATATTTGAAATTTTGGGTTACCAGATGCACGTTTTCAATCACCAGTTGCACGGAGGATTAATAGCAATCTGCATCCATCGTGATTTCTTAAAGTGTGTAAAAAGCACCCAAGGACGGCCCTGACAGAGAGAGGGCCGTAGTGGGGCACTCCCCTAGCGGGCTATATCAATAGAATGACGGGTAAAAGTATTTAAAACCCTTTTATAATTTTTGGGTTACCAGATGCACGTTTTCAATCACCAGGTGCACGGAGGAAAATGAGCATTTGCATCCATAGTCATGTTTTAAACCGTCCATAAAGCACTCTTGGCCGGCCCCGGCAGAGAGAGAAAGAGATGGTGAAAAAAAAAAAAAATCATCATCAGACCTTCCATAAATAATTCGGGCCGGCCCCCATTGCTAAAGGTCCGTAGTAGGGTGCGCCATAAGCGGACATGAATAGATGGAACACCGCTAACCGCATAGAGAACCGTGTTTTGGGTGACCAGGTGCACGTTTTCAATCACCAGTTGCACATTTTCAATCACCAGTTGCACGGAGGATTAATAGCAATCTGCATCCATCGCGATTTCTTAAAGTGTCTATAAAGCACTCAGGACGGGCCCGACCGAGACAGGGCCTTAGTGGGGTGCTCCCATAGCGGGCAACAATGAGAGGGGTGCCTTTAAATTCATTTTGAACCATATTTGAAATTTTGGGTTACCAGATGCACGTTTTCAATCACCAGTTGCACGGAGGATTAATAGCAATCTGCATCCATCGTGATTTCTTAAAGTGTGTAAAAAGCACCCAAGGACGGCCCTGACAGAGAGAGGGCCGTAGTGGGGCACTCCCCTAGCGGGCTATATCAATAGAATGACGGGTAAAAGTATTTAAAACCCTTTTATAATTTTTGGGTTACCAGATGCACGTTTTCAATCACCAGGTGCACGGAGGAAAATGAGCATTTGCATCCATAGTCATGTTTTAAACCGTCCATAAAGCACTCTTGGCCGGCCCCGGCAGAGAGAGAAAGAGATGGTGAAAAAAAAAAAAAATCATCATCAGACCTTCCATAAATAATTCGGGCCGGCCCCCATTGCTAAAGGTCCGTAGTAGGGTGCGCCATAAGCGGACATGAATAGATGGAACACCGCTAACCGCATAGAGAACCGTGTTTTGGGTGACCAGGTGCACGTTTTCAATCACCAGTTGCACATTTTCAATCACCAGTTGCACGGAGGATTAATAGCAATCTGCATCCATCGCGATTTCTTAAAGTGTCTATAAAGCACTCAGGACGGGCCCGACCGAGACAGGGCCTTAGTGGGGTGCTCCCATAGCGGGCAACAATGAGAGGGGTGCCTTTAAATTCATTTTGAACCATATTTGAAATTTTGGGTTACCAGATGCACGTTTTCAATCACCAGTTGCACGGAGGATTAATAGCAATCTGCATCCATCGTGATTTCTTAAAGTGTGTAAAAAGCACCCAAGGACGGCCCTGACAGAGAGAGGGCCGTAGTGGGGCACTCCCCTAGCGGGCTATATCAATAGAATGACGGGTAAAAGTATTTAAAACCCTTTTATAATTTTTGGGTTACCAGATGCACGTTTTCAATCACCAGGTGCACGGAGGAAAATGAGCATTTGCATCCATAGTCATGTTTTAAACCGTCCATAAAGCACTCTTGGCCGGCCCCGGCAGAGAGAGAAAGAGATGGTGAAAAAAAAAAAAAATCATCATCAGACCTTCCATAAATAATTCGGGCCGGCCCCCATTGCTAAAGGTCCGTAGTAGGGTGCGCCATAAGCGGACATGAATAGATGGAACACCGCTAACCGCATAGAGAACCGTGTTTTGGGTGACCAGGTGCACGTTTTCAATCACCAGTTGCACATTTTCAATCACCAGTTGCACGGAGGATTAATAGCAATCTGCATCCATCGCGATTTCTTAAAGTGTCTATAAAGCACTCAGGACGGGCCCGACCGAGACAGGGCCTTAGTGGGGTGCTCCCATAGCGGGCAACAATGAGAGGGGTGCCTTTAAATTCATTTTGAACCATATTTGAAATTTTGGGTTACCAGATGCACGTTTTCAATCACCAGTTGCACGGAGGATTAATAGCAATCTGCATCCATCGTGATTTCTTAAAGTGTGTAAAAAGCACCCAAGGACGGCCCTGACAGAGAGAGGGCCGTAGTGGGGCACTCCCCTAGCGGGCTATATCAATAGAATGACGGGTAAAAGTATTTAAAACCCTTTTATAATTTTTGGGTTACCAGATGCACGTTTTCAATCACCAGGTGCACGGAGGAAAATGAGCATTTGCATCCATAGTCATGTTTTAAACCGTCCATAAAGCACTCTTGGCCGGCCCCGGCAGAGAGAGAAAGAGATGGTGAAAAAAAAAAAAAATCATCATCAGACCTTCCATAAATAATTCGGGCCGGCCCCCATTGCTAAAGGTCCGTAGTAGGGTGCGCCATAAGCGGACATGAATAGATGGAACACCGCTAACCGCATAGAGAACCGTGTTTTGGGTGACCAGGTGCACGTTTTCAATCACCAGTTGCACATTTTCAATCACCAGTTGCACGGAGGATTAATAGCAATCTGCATCCATCGCGATTTCTTAAAGTGTCTATAAAGCACTCAGGACGGGCCCGACCGAGACAGGGCCTTAGTGGGGTGCTCCCATAGCGGGCAACAATGAGAGGGGTGCCTTTAAATTCATTTTGAACCATATTTGAAATTTTGGGTTACCAGATGCACGTTTTCAATCACCAGTTGCACGGAGGATTAATAGCAATCTGCATCCATCGTGATTTCTTAAAGTGTGTAAAAAGCACCCAAGGACGGCCCTGACAGAGAGAGGGCCGTAGTGGGGCACTCCCCTAGCGGGCTATATCAATAGAATGACGGGTAAAAGTATTTAAAACCCTTTTATAATTTTTGGGTTACCAGATGCACGTTTTCAATCACCAGGTGCACGGAGGAAAATGAGCATTTGCATCCATAGTCATGTTTTAAACCGTCCATAAAGCACTCTTGGCCGGCCCCGGCAGAGAGAGAAAGAGATGGTGAAAAAAAAAAAAAATCATCATCAGACCTTCCATAAATAATTCGGGCCGGCCCCCATTGCTAAAGGTCCGTAGTAGGGTGCGCCATAAGCGGACATGAATAGATGGAACACCGCTAACCGCATAGAGAACCGTGTTTTGGGTGACCAGGTGCACGTTTTCAATCACCAGTTGCACATTTTCAATCACCAGTTGCACGGAGGATTAATAGCAATCTGCATCCATCGCGATTTCTTAAAGTGTCTATAAAGCACTCAGGACGGGCCCGACCGAGACAGGGCCTTAGTGGGGTGCTCCCATAGCGGGCAACAATGAGAGGGGTGCCTTTAAATTCATTTTGAACCATATTTGAAATTTTG